>NC_045446.1:80005271-80134193 GCF_002776525.5 Piliocolobus tephrosceles
TTTTCCTCTTTGAGCTTGTTCTATTAAAGTCAAATAAGTCTAGCTCTATTTCCATATAATATTTTAGGTTTTTGAGATGGTTCTCAACGATGGTTAGATTTCATTTTTCAGCTTTATGATGGTGCAAAGGCAATACACACTAAGTAGAAATCATACTTCAAGTACCCATAAACCATTCTGGTTTTCATATTCAGCGTAGTATTCAATAAATTACATGATATTCAACAATTCATTATAGAATAGGCTTTGAGTTAATTTTGCCCAACTGTAGGCTAATGTAAGTGTTCTGAGCACACTTAAGGTAGGCAAGGCCAAGCTATGATCTTTGGTAGGTTAGGTATATTAAATGCATTTTTGACTTGTGATATTTTCAGTTTATGATGGTTTTATCAGAAAACAACTCATCGTTAAATCACGAAGCTTCGGTATCCTATTTTCCTTTCTGTATCTCTACATCATGTTCTCTTTCAGTATCTTGGCTGCATCCCTTTGGATGATCTCTATTTTCTCAAGGTCCTTCTTAAACAGTGGTTCTCTGGTGGAAATTATAAAGGTCCTAGCATTCAAAGCCAGAAACTCTATATTGTATTTTCTATATTCTAGTTCACTTGCAGATGGGTGATACAGAGCAAGTAACTTCTAGGGTTTTCCCATCCGAATTAAGATGATGATAATTGGCCGGGCGCAGTGGCTCAAGCCTGTAGTTCCAGCACTTTGGGAGGCTGAGACGGGCGGATCACGAGATCAGGAGATCGAGACCATCCTGGCTAACACGGTGAAACCCCGTCTGTACTAAAAAATACAAAAAAACAAAAACAAAAAACAAAAACTAGCCGGGCGAGGTGGCGGACGCCTTGTAGTCCCAGCTACTTGGGAGGCTGAGGCAGGAGAATGGCCTGAACCCGGGAGGCGGAGCTTGCAGTGAGCTGAGATCCAGCCACTGCACTCCAGCCCAGGCGACAGAGCGAGACTCTGTCTCAAAAAAAAAAAAAATAAATAAAATAAAATAAAAAGATGATGATAATTGCTACTTTGCAAAGCTATTTATCATCAAATAATATGCAAAAAAAGGTCTATATGTTACCTTTCCTATAAATGTTAATGATTAATATTAACATTTAGATAATTACAAGCACAGGCTTTTAGAACCCAGCTCTGCCACGTACTTCATGTGACCTGGAAAAATTATTTCTCTAAGCCTCAGATCCCTCAGCTACTAAGTGGAGATTATAATTGCTTTTACCCAATAGGCCTGTAGATTTAAGGCATGTAGAAGATTTAGCTCAAGAGGAATGCACTCAATAAATGGCAGCTATTTTTATAAATAATAAGAACACAAATGTTTGTTTCTTCATTGATACAAATGAAATAGCAATGATCAGTTATTTATAAGACTCAAACAGAAGCCAAAAGCAATATCTACAGTGTTTGTTAGTCCTCTCAGTCGTTATTAGTCTCTCTTTATATATTTATTTTTTATTTATAAGAAAACAATCTCTATTTTGTCATTATTTTAAAAACTCAGGCTCTATAGAAGCACATAGCATAAAAAGGACCAGTGCTTCTTCAGCATTCCCCCCTACTCCCTACACCCAGTTCTGTTATTCTCTTCAGAGAAACTCAATGTTAAGAGTTTGGTGTAAATTTTAATGCATTTATATACATGTTTATATATGTAGTCAGCCCTCTGTATCTGTGAGTTCCACATCTGTGGATTCATCAACTGCAGATAGAATATATTTGAAAAAAAAATGAATGGTTGTGTTTGTACTGATTTACAGACCTTTTTTGGGCTATTTGTTTACCTAAATATAGTAAACAACTATTTGCATAGCATTTACATTGTATTAGGTGCTGTAAACAATCTAGAGCTGATTTAAAGTATCTGGGAGGACTTGTATAGGTTATATGCAAATAGTAAGCCATTTTATATAAGGGACTTGAGCATCCTTAAATTCTGGTATCCAAGGGGGATCCTGGAACCAATCCATATATACATATTACATTTACATACTATATATTGCAAATATTTGCATAAAAATGTACACAACACACACATATAAACATTTATATTTACATAAACATCTATATTTACATATATTCATATAAATTTACATACTCATTTATATTTACATGTATAAATATGTAAACTGTTTATGTCTACATAAGTAATGTATGGGACCATACATTATTTTATAATTTTATTTTTTTTCCGTAAGAATATATCTTAGGCTAGGCAAGGTGGCTCACACTTGTAATCCCAGTGCTTTGAGAGGCTGAGACAGTAGGATTGCTTGAAGCTGGGAGCTCAAGACCAGCCTGGGTAACGCAGCGAGACCCTGTTTCTACAAAAAATTTTTTAAAGTAGCTGGTGTGGTGGTGCATGCAATCCTAGCTGCTTGGGAGGGTAAGGCAGGGGGACTGCTTGAACACAGGAGCTCAATGTTACAGGAGCTAGGACCATGCCATTGCACTCCAGCCTGGAGGAGCTCTAAGACTTTTTAAATTTGTTTTAGAGAAACGATTTGACTCTTGTGCAAATATATATCTATCTCTTAGTTTCAGATTAGATTTTTCCACGATTATTTACTATTATGAAAAATATTGGCATTGTATGGATGTCCTTGTATCCTATTTGAACATTTGTTAATATCTCTATAATCAGGACCTGGGATTTCAGGGTGAAAGGGTAAACACATTTTAAATTTTGATTAGGTTACTGCCAAACTGTCCTCCAAAGACTACCATATTTTTAAAGATGCATTTTGAACTATTAGCTCAATGTTAAGATTATATTCTAATGCTAATTCATATTATTATGTTTTAGTCTACTGCAGTAGTATGTAAATAAGTTCTTCCTTAATGTTTGTAAGGATTACTTTATGGATTGATATGATATATTGCATATGCACACTTTTCCCAATAACTGCTAAGATAAATGTAGCTATAATAGCAATTCCAGATACCCAGAATTTTTCATTTGTCTTAAAGAATTTATTTCAAAAAGATTTTTTCCTCACCAGGCAATGTAGATCAGGTTAAAAATGATCTTGTAAATCTTATAGAACCTAAAAGTTTTCAGTATGTATAATGGATCAATGACATTTTCAAGCTTTGCTATTTCATGAACCTCAAGAATGGACAGATTACCAAATTTGTAGTGTAATAAAATTGTTCTACCATGTAGAATTGATAGACTAAGAAAATTAGACGAATCTGATGTATATATGTATAGCCATTGTATAGATGTATGTACATTACGTATGTATGTATTGTTAAAAGAAAAACCTTAGCCAAATCATATTTAACAGATTTTAATTAGCAAAGAATGACAGACTCAGAGAGATTCCAGTGCAGTCATGTGATGGATGAAGAGTTAGTTATAGACAGAAAAAGGAAAGTGACATACAGAAAATGGAAATGAGTGACAGAAACAGCTAGATTGGTTACAGTGCAGAATTTACCTTATTTGAACAGTTTGAATTGACCCCCTTTAATTGGCCAAAACTTGGTGACTGGCACAAGAGTAGACTCAGTCTGTTGACAACTCCATTTAGGTTATAGTTCACTATGTACAGCGAAACCTTCAGACTGAACTTAAAATATTTAAGGAGGCAGCTTTAAGTTAAACAGTTGAGATTCAGTAATGAATAAATCAGAAAACACTGTACATATTTTAAAATAAAATGTTAATGTGAAATATATAAAACATTCATCTTAAAATTCGGAAGTATAACTAAATGTTTATTGAATACAAAACATGTGTCTTAGTCCATTCCTGCTGCTGTATCAAAATACCTGAGACTAGGTAATTTACAACAAACAGAAATTTATTCCTCACAGTTCTAGGGGCTGGGAAGTACAAGATCAGTGTCAGCCAATTCAATGTTTGATGAGCACCTGTCCCATATATGGCATTTTTTTCAGGGTATCCTCAGTTGGCAGAACAGATAGAAGGGCTAGTTAGCTTCCTTCATTCACTTTTATAAGGGCTCTAATCCCTTAATACTATCACACTGGAAATTAAGTTTCAACATATGAATTTGGGGAATGAACACATTCAGACCATAGCAGCATGCCTGATAAATGTTGCAAACTTAATTATTTTTGAGTTGTGGGTAATACATCGTAACTATCACAACAAAGGCAAGTAAGTAATGAATCCTTCCTTATCTACTATCGAGCTCATTTTCTTTATTCTATTACTGCTGTTGTTTTCTCCCTAATGAAATTTCCACATAAATCAATTGCTCTGTGTGGTAAGTACAACAATGGCCTCCCAAAGATATCTACTTTCTAAACCCCAGAACTTCTGAATATGTTAGGTTACATGACAAAGAGGAACTAAGGTGGCAGATGGAATTTAAAGTTACTAATCAGCTGAATTAAAATAGGGATAGTATTCTGAATTTATACTGGTGGTCCCAATGATGCAATCACAAGGGTCCTTAAAAGTCTTCCTGCAAGAGGCAGGCAGGAGAGAAAGTTAGGGTGATACCATTGCGAAAGACTCATTCTGAAATGCAGTTGCGGATTTTGATGGTGGAGGAATGTGGGAGGCCTCTAGAAGCTAGAAAAGCAAGGAAAAGGATTCTCCTCTAGTGCCTCCAGCAAGGAATGCGGCCCTGATCATACCTTGATTTTAGCTCAGTGAGATTTATGTCAGACTAACTGTAAGATAATTTTTTTAAGCCACTAAGTTTGTGGTAATTTGCACAGCAGGAATATAAAATGAACATACTCTGTAATGGAATCTAAAAAGGAATAAATAAAGCTTACTTTTTTACAAACATCAAGTGAAATACTGTAATAAGTCTTTAAAACCTGCAAAGCATTTGATTATGAAATTCTAAAAACATTTGTGGCTGGGCATGGTGGCTCATGCCTGTAATCCCAGCACTTTGGGACGCTGAGGCAAGCGGGTTACCTGAGGTCAGGAGTTCAAGACCAGCCTGGCCAACATAGGCTCTACTAAAAATACAAAACTTAGCCAAGTGTGGTGGCAGGCACCTGTAATTCCAGCTACTTGGGAGGCTGAGGCAGGAGAACTGCTTGAGCCCGGGAGGTGGAGGTTGCAGTGAGCCGAGATTGTGCCACTGCACTCCAGCCTGGCTGACAGAACAAGGCTCTGTCTCCAAAAAAAAAAAAAAAAAAAAAAAATTTGCATTATCATAACCCATCAGTGAATACTTACTATGTACTGAGGGAAAGGTTGAGGAAAAAAGAAAGACTATGAGGTGTTGACTGTATTCTCTAGTCTGCTACAGTAGTTCTTGATGCCTCTTTAAAATTCAGAAATGTTCATTGTGGAGGGTAATTATCATATACTTGAAACCTTGAGAACTAGACCAGAGTTTGAATTCTCATGGGACTAGAATAGCTATTTGAGTCCACCATTTCATAAAAGTGTATTTGAGTTGCTTAAGCATTACCAACTGATCATTTCTTTTAGCTTGCTGCCTGCTTCTCATCTGAGAAAATGATGGAAAGGATTTAACTTCAGAATAACAGCTAATATTTACTGAACACTTTATTAAATGTCAAGCTACGCTTTTCATCCAATATTTGATTCTCACAACAATCGTTTTAGAACAGTACTTTTGTCACCACCATTTTTAAGATAACAGGCACAGGGAGGTTGAATAAACAGTGCAAAGCCGTAAGGCTGATAGTTGATAGTATTATGATTTTTAAAAAACAGGCAGTCTCACCCTACAACCCGCTCAGATGCTACTCTATGCAGAGCCTATATTATTTCAATTATTTTACACATCTGGGACAAGTTTAGACAACTTAGGCAATTTGCCAAAGGTCACTGAGATATTAAATGCCAGATCAGTGATTCAAAGGTTATTCACTTCCTACATCAATTTTTTTTTTTTTTCTATACTCTTCCTTTACAATTCTCCAGAAGAAGGTAAGTATACTAAGGAATATCTATGACTTGCATCTCTAATTTCCTGACTCATATACCCGTCAGGATAGCAATGCTTATTAACAACTTGGCACATATACTGATTTTAATTAAAAAAAAGATCCATCTGAGGCCACATTAAGATTTAAAAGGCAAGATAATAAATCCTGATGTACTTTGGTAAATCTGAATGAGTGTTATAGATTTATCATTAATCATTAATACTGACTTATATGGAGGTCTATATTACTTCACACAGATTTACTCTAGAATAAGCTCTGGGGTGTGACTATTGGACCTAATTCCTGATGTGAGTATTTAATAAAATATATTCCTTTCTGGAAAGCAAAATTCTACATACTTATTGCGGAAAGAAGTAGCTTGATCCCTTGAGCTACTTATGTTGAAGTAGAAAAGCAATTATACAACTTTCTAGATCAAAAGTTGAGTGTCTGCAGGAAACCCACATATAACTGTCTTACCTTTGTGGAATGGACTTCATTATCCTTGCCATTTGTGACATTTTGAAATACAGGCTTCTTTAAATACTTGCTTGTTAATGTCTAAAAAGTATTGGGAACAACTGTCATTCTTGTTTAATCTATTTTTAAAAGGCAACACAAAAATAAATTATCTTTCTCAATCTTCTATTAAAAATATCCATAAACTTACGTGTTATCACCACGTTTGTGGACGCTCACGGGCCGCTTAACGATTATTCTGCACAACCTACAAGAACCTACCTTCTTCCATCTGTTTTGGGTTCGCAACATGGTGTATGATTTCTGAGATATGTCTTAGTGAATGCATATTGTTAGCTCCTTTCCTGGCTTAAAATTATGATTTGCATAAGTATCTCAAATTCAATTATCTTCTTCTTTTAGGAACAAAAGTGAATGTCACAAGGAAACAATGTGGACTAAACAAAAAGCATATAAAATGTACGTATACACTTTAGTTCAATTTGCCTTTTCTTCCTTTTAGGCACATCATATTTGCTCCAAGTAGCCACAACAAATATGCTGGAGAATCATTTCCTGGAATCTATGATGCTATCTTTGATATTGAAAATAAAGCCGACTCTCGTTTGGCCTGGAAAGAAGTAAAGAAACATATTTCTATTGCAGCTTTTACAATTCAAGCAGCAGCAGGAACTCTGAAAGAAGTGTTATAGGAAGGTTTCAAGTGGCTAGCCATTAAAGGTGTTGCTGAAAGTCTGAGGATAAAAATTCACCCTTCTGATAACTTACGAAGCCAGGGTGTTCTAAAATCTTTTCGTGTCATGTTTTGATTATAGGCTTTGGTCTTTTCATCTGCAAAGCGTTTTTTGTTTTTTTTTTTTGGTCTTTAAACTTTATATTAGCAAAGTGTTAATCTAATGAAATAAAAAACTCTTGTGTGGCAAAAAAATAAAAATAAAAGAAAATTCCCTATATGATAGCAAGGAACGTGAATTCTCAGACATTGCAGGTGTGGGAATGTAAAATGGTTAAACCACTTTTGAAAACAGTTTGGCAGTTTCCTATAAAGTTAAACATATACTTTTATTTTAGGACTCCAGAATTCCACTTCTAGGTATTTATTTAAGAGAAGGAAAAACAATGATCACAGCCAATACTTGTATGCATGTTCACTGCAACTTAAAAGTGTAGACAACCCAAATGTCCATCAACAGATGAATGGATAAACTGTGGTATATCCACAAGACTACTTACTACTCAGCAATAAAAATGAAGTAACTTTCAATAAATGCAGTATTGGCAGACATTGTTGAAGGAAAAAAGCCAGACAAAAGCTACATAGAGTATGCTTCTATTGAGATGAAGTGGCAAACTAATCTGTAGTGTTAGAAATTAGATTAGTGATTGCCTGGGCAAGTGGCAGGTTGGGGAGGATGGCTGCAGAGAAGTATGAGGAAACTTTCTCCAATAGATGAGAATTTTCCGTATCTTGATCTCAGTGGTAAATTGTAAACTTAAAATGTACATATAATTTATTGGTAGGTGAATTAAGCCTCGATAAATGTGATTACAAAAAACAAGTCTGGCAAGGAAACCAGAGTCATATACCTTCTCTTGTGAAATCACCATGACGTGTGAATGGTCAGGAAAAAGCCAGTAATATTCATACATTTAATAATTTCAGCTCTACTGAATAAACATATAAGTCTGATGGGTGATGAAAACAGCTACTAAAATCTTCACACGCTAACTCCTGTAAATGTATGTCAGAATCTGCAAACTTTTATGCAGATCCCAATGACTCAATTACATGTTAAACTATGATTAAAGCTTCAATAAACTTGGTGGTTCATCTACTTCACCAAAACAAGTTAAGAATTAAAAATTAGAAGAGCCTTCATAGGCAGGCATAATAACTAAAATAAGAAACGATAGCTCAAAGCTTAACTACAAGGAAAAACTATTACCCTTGCTCCCAGGCCAACAATACAGTTTAACTTAAAACAGTGGGGGCATTCAGTTTAGGGGCATTTTCTATACATCTCAGTATTACTAGAGGTATTTCACTGATCCTCCACAATAAGTTGCAAGTATAGCAATGGTTCTGTCATCAAGGTAACTTTTAAATATGTTCCATTCCTTCTGCTTAAAGAGGCAATAAGGTGTGTTATTTATGAAGTATAAATAAATATACACAATTAAGACTTTTGTAAAAGTTTTTCTCAAATCTAGGGAGTTAACTTCACTACCACGCTACACTACCAAAGTATAACACTTTAACTTTTGCCTTGAAGCATTGTGTTGTAGAAAAAATACTGCATTAAGACCCATGAATCATACTATCTACTACCCAACTGAGTAGACCACTACGTATCTCTGGGCATCAGTTCCCTCCACTTCTATCATTTCTAAAGGAGACAAAGCACAAAGGTTTGGAAATCTCTTGGTTGTTCTTCCTACCGTAGTTTTCCTGAAGATAGATGCGAGCTGCCAAAACAGCATAGGCGGTTTGAAATATGAGTTTGGGGTAAAATAGCAATCATTGCAATTTAATTTTTCCTTGAATTCTTAAGTTATTTTGTTTTTATAATTTTTAATCAGTATCTGTTAGCAACAGAACAAGTGATTGTGTGGCATGCACTATAATCAATTCAGGATATTGAACATAGAATATGTGTTATCGCATGTTAAATAGGGCATATGTTTGGACTTTTTAAAGAACTTTTCCCCCTAAGCATTTGAGATCAGCTGAATTAAGCAGCTAATCATTATTCCCCTTTCATCTCATTCCTTGATCCAAGTCCTGAGAGAGATACTATCTCTCTTAAGGATACTTAGGAAATAATGACAAGGAAATATTTTGCTTGTCATAGTATATTGCCTGTTTTAAGACCTACTTTTAAAATCAAATAAGCCATAAATTATTATTATGCCATACTTTTAATCATTTAACCTAAATGTGTTTAATCAGAAGTTGTCTAATATAAAAACTAGTAAGCAAAAAGCATGTGAAATATATGTATATACTTTAACCAAGAAATTCTAAAAATTGGTTTCTACAGAGAAAACTGGACAGAATGACAATGTATGTGACACAACAGTGTTTACTACAGCATTTTTTATCAAAGTAAAAAATAGTAAAAAAAAGTCACAAGCTAAATATCAATGGAGAGTTGATTATAGTATAAAAATGAACATAAAATGATTATATATACATTTTTCATGTATATGGTAAGTTGTCCATGACTTAACACTGGTTTAAAAAATTGATAAAACTAAATATATGAATATCAAACAAAATATCAACAGTGCTTGCATTTCGGTGGTAGACTTTTATGTGACTTGTACTCTGTACTGAATTGCTAAAATTTTTTACATCAGAGTATATTCCCTTTTATAAGGGGTAAAATAATATAATAAAAACTACTGTTTTCATTTTGAACAGACAAAAAGTACAGAGTTCTGGGATTCAATACGGTTCACAAATAGTAATTCTATTTTATACCCTTGAAATTTATTATTCTGAGGATACAAATAACACTCATTTATATATGCACACATGAGCCATCTTAATATTTCCATTTAGTTCAGAATTTCAAAAATATCAATCGATCCTTGAAAGTACAGAAATGAATTTAGGGTAAAATAGTAACCTTTGAAATAATTACGGTACTGTATTAGATTTGTCTTTTTCTTGTAATTGCTTTTTAACTTTATGAACTCATTGATCTTTTTTCTCTTTTTAACAACTTTTATTCGTCTACTTTTTCCAATCCCCAATGTGATTAAATTCAGAACAGTATCTTTCAAGTAAATGATGCAAAACTTCCTTTTACATCATCTCACTTCCTTTCCCCCTTTGTATCACAGTTATACAATCCTAGCCAGAGTATCTAACTAAACGTCATCATGCTATGTGCTATGAAAAATTCCTTCCATGGGGACCTCCATTACCAAAATGATGTGGTAGTACTGGCAATGGCTCCCAGGTTCAGTAACTAGGAAAAAAATGGATCAAATGCAAAATACACTAGAGATATCAAAGAGCTGTGGAAGCATTTAACACTAGATGTACTAAAAGTCTTTGAGTCTATCTAGCTAGCTGAGACTACCAACTGTTTTTTTTTTCCTGGGAGCATTTGCCAATTCTAGGCATGGACTAAAGATCAGGCTTGGTGTGGACTAAAGCACTTTATTGGGGAAAATCAGCAGGACTTTTACTACATGATCTATCATGATGTACTAGAATCTAGAGGAGCCCCAAACCCAATGCTGAGTGAGACTAGAGCTTAGGGGCTAGGCAAATAAGTTTTCTGAACAGGCCAGTATCACCTCTCAACGCCAGGCTTCTTCATACCCTATTCTTTCTCCCTTCTCCTCTCTTGTATTTGGCCGCCACCTGTCCTTTTTTTTTCCCCGTCAGGACTCTACTATTTATCCTTCACGAAATCCATCCATAAAAATCTACCAAATATGCACCACAGAAACTTTCTACAGGCTTATCTTTGGCATAATTTTTATTTAACAACCTCTTATTTTCCTTGTTGTATCCTTTCTTGGAAGCGCAGTCTGTTTAATTATCTCCAGCACACAGGAAGTGACCTGGGTGCTGAATAAAACAAAATAATTAAGCAATGGAATTGCTATAATATTAAAGATGCTTACAAACTTTTATCTTATTTTCAATAAAATCTATACATTTTACACCTATCAACTCAGAACAATTCATTGGGAGGGGAAAAACTACTAAAAAGTCTAACTTCAAATGAACTCAGAATTTCCTGCTAAATCATAAATATGAAAAGCAGACCATCCATGTATGCTAGAGGATCTCTTTCGGAGAAGTGTCCTACAATTTATAACATTTTACAAGTGGTTAAATCCATTAAAACTTCAAAAACTTTTAGATTTTCTTTCTCCTGTAATGTGATAGGATATCTTCCCTAACTTGCGAAAACTGAGAACCCAGCTAGCTTTACATAATTGAAATGAGTGAATGTGTGCCTAATACACTAATACTTGATTTTAATGAATTCTCTCACTCCCACAGTGTCTTATGTTAGCTGCCTTCGTTTGTGGCCTTTTAATAATCCACATCTAAGAATACCAAGATGTAAAAATTGCTCAGAGTCCAGATGATAATAAGGCTAAGGTTATTTCTATGCACAAGCATTTAGAACAAACTGCCTGCAAGGGACAAATTTACCGCCATGGGCCTTTTACTTTGACTCAGTCCTACAGCTCCAGAATCATCACTAATTTTTGTCAACTGCCCATTGGACCTTTAGAGGTTCTTAGTAAGAAAATCAATGGCTCAACTGACTACTGCGAAAACTGAAAGCACATTATCTTCTCATGGTAATTTAGTTATTTAACTAGTATTAGGAAATAAAGGAATAAGCACTAATAATAAGCAAAGGGCCGTTTACATTCTGGATTTTGTGTGGTGACTTAGGTATCTTCAGTGTCATGCTTAAGAGTGTAAGGACTTTGGAATCAATTTCTAATTTTTAAACTAAATTTCAACATTTGCTATCGATGTAACCCCAGAGGCAAGTTATCCACCTTTCCTTTGCCTATGTTTCTCCATCTGTAAAATACAGGTTATATTGTAAATAATCATGGTGATGTTCTGAAGAGAAAAGCTATCATAAGCGCTTAGCAAAGTGTTTGGCACATTGTAATTACGCAACAACAAAAGCTATCGTTATATCCACAGCTTCAAGTTACCTCTTATAACTAATACTTCCTAATTCCTATGGCTAAATTACAAATTTCTGTTCAAGTGAATTAAGTCCTGTGATTAGACACCTACTTTCCCTGAAGGTTTTAAAATTATCTTCAGTTTCTGGCTTTGTCTTCCCAATGGCTTTCTGTTCCCTTAAATTTGTTCTCCATCTCTGCCCCCAATTATTCAGCTCTTTCCTACAGATGATTTTAAGTAGCTTTACTGGGGGTATGGTAGAAAGGGGACTTGAAGCAATCTTTAAGGCATCAAAAATAGTCTAAGTTGATCTCTAATATGAACTGAGTAGTCAGGGCTCAATTTGTTACTGAATTCAGCTTTCTTTAGTAGGAAACCTTTTAAGGTTTTACATAAAATTATAGTGATCCCATTTATTACTGTCAGCCTAAAGAACCATTTAAAACTTGTGGATTTTCTTGACACAGACAATTTCTACATTTTTCTGTACCTTAACAATGTATCATGCCTAGTTTTATCAATCATGTTTTATCATTGATACTAACAGAATCAAGGGTCTGTGGTAAATTTATTTTCCTTTTGCCCATCCAGCCTTCCTTGCCCATTCTGGAAAAAGAAGGTTTTCATAAGGGGACCCATAACAGATGGTTTGGGTGGCACACTGAATATTTAGCAGGTGAGCCTAAATATTCCTTTATTGGATTTACTTATTCCTATGCTTGTATACTCCAAAGCAGGGATTACCAGTTTTTTCAATGAAAACAAGATGCCCTCAAAGTTCAGAGTGCTATCAATGTTGCATCCTCAAAGTCAGTTAGTGAATTTACATTACTGCCTATTATGATTCTAAATCCTGACAGCCAGATAAGGCCTGTGAACCTCGTATCTTACCAATAGCCTGGAACACTTCATGAGGATTTGTAAACATTCCTTGGACTCAGCAGTCCCTTGAGAAAATCATTTCCTCCAAAACCTGTGTCTATATTCTCTATCTTGTTTAAGCTCTCCCTCCATTCCCAAACCTAGGAATTATCCTAAATTTTCATCTAGACCCTAATTCCTTTCTCTCTTCTCTTCCTACTGCTTCTGCTGTATTTCATGCCCTCATCTTAAACTGGTCTGCCTCTACACCAACTCTAATCGTTCCCTTCTATCAAAGCTAAATTTGATGCTGTTTTATTGCATGTTTTATCTAACACAGAGGTAAGAATTACTATTTACAAGCTACATATCACTATCAAAATGGCAATGAAAACTTTTGTGCTTTTTGCAGTAAGGATTCTGAAACTTCTTTGGAGGCTGTTAAGAAAAACTAGAGACCCTAAGAGTCATCAAATCACAAGCAATGAATTGGCTATTATATCCAAAACCATCCAGGCAAAATGACTACATAATTTTATAACTTAACACAACATAAAATTTGTTCCTGGTTACCAAACACATTAAGAGTTTTCCATGCTATATGCCCATTTTATATAAAGCCTATTCACTCAACTGACAAAAGCAGCACAGAATAGTGGTTAAGAGCAGGGAACAACACAGAGTCAGGCTACGTGAGTTTGAAATCTTTATACCACAACACATTAGTTTGAACTCTGGGTAAGCTACTTAACCAATGTCATAAGTCAGTTTCCTCATCTGTAATATAAGAATAACAGAATCTACCTCATAGGGTGGTAAGGAAGATTAACAAGTTAATCATAAAAATAAAATCTGAATACATATGAAACTGGAAAATGAAATAAGCAAAATGAAGAAAAGGATCAGGGTGTTAAAAAAATATTAATACACCAATCTAACCTCTTTAATGAAGGAGGGGAAAGTGCCTCAAGTTCAGGAAGGTTTCCCTTTTCCAGACTCAATCACTAATCTTACTTTTATTAGCGAAGGCTTCAAAAAAGAATTTAAACATTTAAACAACGTCTCTGCCAAATCAAAAAGGAATGGCAAATTGAATTATTTTGACACATAATCTTTAAGCAACATAAAAATGTTTAAGGCTGGAAGTTACATTTCTTTTCAACGGACATTAAAGGTGGTGCACTAAATGGAAAAACTAAGAAACGTCATTGAGTTTTTAGTGAAAACATGGTCTTCAGAAAAACTGTTCTTAAAGATAGTCTTCACAATGAAGAATTCTGTTAAAAAGTTAAAATCAAATATGCAGAAGAAAACCTATGCGAATTTTCTTCTGCATATTGTTTGATTTTAACTTTTTTGATTAAATAATATAACCTGTTATTTTAGAGACAGTGCCATACGTATAAAGCCACAGGCATATACATAACTAAAGAAGGCAAGCCATCCAACACCACCAGATTAAGTTTTAAGATACCTGGGCAGTAGGGACGCAGTCAGGGATAATGAACACCACCACCAAAACCCTATCTATCAAATAATCAAAATAAATGAAATAGAAAAACCTATTAACAAAACCTAAAAACAAGCTGGACTTAATAGCTTGCATTTCAAAACTAAGGCCATAGAATGGTACTGGCAAAAACAAAGTAAATACCAAACACAAATGCCAGATCAAAATAATTTTCAATTAAAAGAGGAACAAAAAAACCTGTTCATGTTCAAATAGATAATTTAAAAGTACCTGACTGCTAAAAAAAAGAATTTACAGAGTACATACTCATATATCCTAAAAGGGACACCAGCCCTCATAAATGAGCTTTTAAGAATTTACTTACTGTGAGTATATACATGACATAAATTTTCAGGCTGAGGAATAACTGATTAAAAAAAAAATAGGGAGTTTGAAGAGAGGAAATAACTCAAAGTTCCTTTAAAATATTTGCAAGAACTCTTTAAAGTTTCTCTTCACTTTGATGGTTGAATAATTTTCTGAAGAAAATTCTTAATTAAATCCTTGTAAAAAATATAAATTAGAATAAAGTAAAATCATTACAGTCCTTTGCCAGTATAGTTAAACCAAGAAGTTACATCTTCAACCTATAAACATTTGTTGATTCCTAATCGTATCTTAATTGTTTATAAATTACTGGCTTAAATTATTACCAAAAAGGACAAGTCTTAAGACCTTGAAGAGTTCCACTAAAAACAGATGGTAAAAATATTCTACTTTATTTAATAGTATTATACAAAGGTTAATTTCTTAAGTTTTATAAATGTTCTATGATAACGCAGATTATAACATTAAGATTAATATAAGATATAAAGAACTCCTGTATTATATTTTTACAACTTTTCTGTAAACCTAAAACTAGGTCAAAGTAAGAGGTTAAAAAAAGGCTCAATTTATTAGGACCTTACTTCCTTTATACTAGTAAATGTGCTATGAAAGAAAAATAGCATTTTAGGTTTCCCATGTTTAGTCACCAAGTACACATATAATACACCTAACTTTGACTGCTTTGCTACAGTAATTATTTTTAATGCTAAAAAAGACAAAGCAAATTTCTAGAGAAACAAATCAACAAGCATTTTTTATTAACTTTTTTGACAAACTGAGAGTAAAACATATGCTACCTAATGATACAACTGTGTCCCTTTAAGTCTAAGATAAATATCATTCAGATTTTTATCTGGACAAGAAATTCAAAGGCTCCTTAAGAAGAAAGAAATGAAATACCATGGTCACTAATGCAACCAGACTAAATATAAAAGCCATGTGTGTATGTGTGTGTGTGTGTATAAATCAATGTTTTGATCAATGCAACTAATCTGAGGTTACAGTAACTCACTGCTTTAAATAATATTTCAATTACATGTAAAGATTAAGATACTGTTTAGGGGAAAACAGCCTCAGAAAGAAGTATTAACAAAAAGGCATATTAATCATTGCTTTTAATCAAACTAAGTATCAACCTTTCCCCTAACCCATAAAGACTTTATGTCTCTAAATGGTTCCTAAATCATGGAAGATAACTTGAAAAATTTTAAATACATCTCAAGGTATTAGATGCTTATGTACTCCATGTGGGTCCAACTTTTACTGCCCAGATTTCTTGCCATGGTAGTGTAATGTCATGAAAGTCTGGTTGCCAGATCTTTTTGTTTTTATTTGTAACAGAGCTAAACCTTTTAACAATTATATTAACTACATCTAAGTTATTTGCTATTGGTAGTAGAATGAAATATATGCTTTAACGAATATAGTACTTCTACAAATTTTTCTTTGTAAGAATTCCATAAATACCAAGGAAAAGAAAAGATTCAAGGGGTCTGGGAAATAAACCCCCTATAATTTTAAATCTACATAAGTTTAATTTATTCCCAAACTTTCTAAGTTCTTCCAGAGTTCTGGCCTTCAGAATATTTCCTAATTTTTCTTCTTGAGCTCTGCACTGCCTCAAACGTATCCAAACGATCTAATTCTGTGTTACCTATATTTAATATAAATAAAGTACAATATATAATCAACACTGTATCACTAGAATTGTGAAGCTCTTCATGACTTAAAAAAAAACTCCAAAAGAATTAAGCTATTTTATTTAACATGTAATAGTCATAAAGCGACTCCATATATTTAGTTTTCTGATATCCTAATGTATTTCCACAAACCTTTTAAGTCTACAATTTTATATAGTTTTCCATCAGGGAGGCAAGGTATATATAATTTCTTTTTATATTTAACTAAAAGTTTTAAGAGGGCTTAGTCTCTAAATCAGTAACAATCAGTCATAACACCATACAAACACATTTAAATATTCAGGAAAGAGGTTTTTAAGATTATTGCTTAGTCTTATAAAATGGTGAATTGTAACCAAATTGGTATCTCTGTATTCTTATTTATATTTCCTATACTCTTACATCATACTGCTTGGCAAGTAATGTAAGTTTTGACATAATTTAAAAATTCAAGTAGTTGTAAACAAACTCTAAATTTGTTAAACAATTCACATATTCCCCTTTATTTACTATACTACCTCAGAATTAATCCTCCTTAAAAAAGTAATCATCCCACATAGAAAAAAACTGCAGAGCTTCATGTCTTCCTTAAATATTTTCAAGTACTGTAAGAACACAAATCCATGAAAAAACTGATTGAAATTTGGTATTTCATCTTGCTTTACTAATTATGGAATAATACGAAGACATAAAAAAAATGTTCCTTAATATTTCTTTGCTTAACAGAGAAATACAAAGAAATACTGCAATTATGGTTAGGGGCTATTTTCCAGCCTCTTCAAGTATAGGACACAACTATGGTTCCTACCAGTAAGGAGAAATGAATAATCAATCAATCTTACATAACACAAAAGAATGATGAGAGGCACAAAAAGACAAACTGACTTTGGCTTTTGAGAACTTAATGTTAACCCTGAAATGCCACATTCAGTAACACAACAACAAAACAAAAGATTACAGCAGCAAGCCACCACTTCACACAGTATTAAGAATTCTGAAATATCTAATAGCCTTCCTCCCATCTCCCACTCAATCTGTTGTGTCGTCTTTTTGTTCTTCCTGCTTTTTAGCTGCAGGCAGTTCAAGGCTTGCCCACTGCATTGGTTCAGCTTTTCTCATAGTGATTTCAATCTTTGTTGCAGTCATAGTTACATAACTTCGCTTTACATCAATCACCTGTAACATATCAAAGAGAATTACAGGAAACTTCGGTGGTTTTATTAGTATCAGAGGAAAACATCAGACTTGCTTATGCCAGTAATCTCAAATCCAAGCTTCTAAAGGCTTCTTTTATATCTAGACTTAAACTTTTTGGTAGGATACACTGTTAAGTTATGGATCTATACTTTGCATCAATGTCTACTACAGCACTGTCTTTTATTCTACAAATGATCTCTTAAGTTATCAGAAAAAAAATCATTATAAATTTGTAATACTTACACCCCATAATTTCACATTTTGATCAAATTCCTTCTCTCCTTCAAATACAATGTGCACATTTAACTGAAAAAGATATACACAGTTAATTGATCAAATTCAAACTGAAGATTTATGGTATCAAACACTGATTATAAAAATAAGACTGACAAAAATGAATTAAGCTATTTTAAGAAACTGCCAATACTGTATTGTTTCATATGAGAAAAGCTGCTGACAAAAAAGAGTAATTGGCTTCAAGTTTCACACGGATAACTAAGCACTGTATTACTTGATAAATCTACTACAGTATCTCCAGAATGGTTCAGCAGTAACTCTATTATGCAGAAATCTTCATTTAAAATAGTTTCATAGATTTAATTTTTTTTAATGGGAGTCATTATAAAATCTTACCCACAAATCAGCTGAGATATAAACAATACTTTAAAATATAGTAACATAAAGACTGATGTATAGAAAAGAATTTTTACTCAAAATTTTTAGATGTACTTACCAATGTGCTATTTGCTTCTACTCGACTAAGTTCTGGAAGTGAATTTTTAGCATATACTGAAATGGTAACTTCACCTCCAGTCTGATGCCAGTCATGTCTACATGGAACAACTTTTTTCCCCTGTAAATATAAGAGAAACTCTGTAAGTTAAAGTGCCACATAATTTCTTAAAAAGAGGAATCTGACCCATCTAACTGAGAAAAAAACTACCACGCACAACTAAGCACTTATCTTTAAGGACAAAAAAAATTCTAAATTTTCCAAGAGGCTTAAACAACAAAATATATCATGATACAAAGATTCTTCATAAATTTTATGATTTGAGAACACACTTACTCCTTCCCTTTGTTTTTCTCTTTTAGGACCATTAATATTGATGCACATTTAAAAAGACAACTTAAGAACTCCTACTTAATTTAATCCAATTTTAACATTGTGTAACCTACTAAGTACTGTCATCAAAACACTCTTCGAAGACTGAAAGACATTTGTTTACTGGGATAAATCAGATACCACCTTAACCTCATGCATGAGAAACCTTATTTATTTTCTACAAATCAGAACCTAGGAAAAAAAAATCTGACCAGTTATTACTTTCTTCCCATTTTAATAAAGAACAAATGATTTTTGGATTTTTCTGATTATGAAAATAATCCTTACATACCAGTAGTATACCGCCCTACCAGTATTTTTTTATAGAGGCAAATGGTGATTTGTTACATAAACGAGAACAATTTAGTTACATAATTCAGGAAACTCTGAGACACTACTCTTGTAAACGGTACTATTTTCGTTTTGATAAAATTACATTAACTAAATTTAAATTATATATGTTACTTACATTTATGCCCTTAGCTACTAACTTACTTAAAACTTGCATACATTAAAAAACAAGAAAAATTACATCATTTTATCTAGGATTATACTTCCAAACTTAACATAAGAGAAAACAGTATTTTACTTTCTCAAACTTAAATTTTCAAACTTTTGGACTAATACAGATTCCCTCACTTTTTATTTAAAAACATTTCTGATAGTTTTGTGGTAGATGAATTTTTATAACTTCAGGGTATTTTCATAATATCCAACCATGTGTCATTAAAAAGCAGCAACTAGGGCCGGGTGCAGTGGCTCATGCCTATAATCTCAGCACTTTAGGAGGCCGAGGTGGGTGATCACGAGGTCAGGAGTCCAAGACCAGCCTAGGCAAGATGTGAAAATCCGTCTCTATAAAAAATACAAAAATTAGCCTGGCATGGTGGTGCGTGCCTGCAGTCCCAGCTACTAGGGAGGCTGAGGCAGGAGAACTGCTTGAACCTGGGAGGCAGAGGTTGCAATGAGCCTGCACTGCACTCCAGCCTGAGGAACAGAGTGAGACTCTGACTCAAGAAAATAAAAGGGCAGGGAGGGGCAGCAACTACAGAATACTCAAATATTGAAATCTCTAAATTAATTTGAAAATTTAATACATTATAAAATACATTAATAGCTAAAAGACAAAAACTTACTGAGCAGAAAGTTGCTCATCCTCTTACAATTTAATGGGGTTTTGGGAAATTATTTGCATAGCCCTGAAGTCTTTTTAAAAAGCTGTCCAAGGAAGTAGGAAATGATGCTTTTCCCCCCCTTTTTGATAAATATCCCATTAGCAAACAGAGGCATTCAGAAGAATTCCACTGAAGCAAGACTGTAATCCTCCTGGTCTGGCCACTAGACGGAGGATTTGTGCATCTGTAAATGATTGAAGTTTTAAGTGGCCAAAAGAATAATCAGGTCTAAATGCTTTAACATCACCAAATTCACAGAAAAGTAATTTTTAAAAAACAAAAAGCAGGAAGAGGCCATGGAGCTAATTTTATTAATTAAAAAAGACAAAAATGCTTCAATTTTGTCAGGCTTAAATATTTCACAAAACCCCACAAGCTTGCATCAAAACAGATGGCTATTTTGCTCAAAAGGCAGTGCACTGGCAGCTTGATTCATATTCATTTTATTTTGTAGTCATATTAAAGGTCTATGGTGAAAAAAGAAAACTTTTTAAAAAATATCTAAAGACAGAATAATTTCAAATCTTTAAAAAATGACTCAGATGAATATAAACACAGTGTGCTATTTTTGGAAGAGTTACGTTACTTACAGCATCTTTTTTAGTCCACATGTGTTTCCCTTTTGTACAGCCCTCTTGGGCTAAGAATGTATTAAAATCAGAAGTTTTTCTTCTACAACAGCTCCAGTATTTCATCCTTTAAATTATCACAGAAAAACTTCAGAAATAAAATCTCACAACCAATTAAATCCAGAAGTATTTTAGGGATAAATCTGATTTTTAAGAAGTCAGTAAGTATACAACTCTAGTATTTTACAAGTGTCTAAATTACTAAACAGCTAAAAATGAATGCACAGTATATCAGGAAGACTATATTTTAAAACCAGGTTGCCATTTATTATAGTAATCTTGGCGTTCCTGAGTTGACACTTACAGAAGTGATACCTGAAACATTTAGTCTTCCTGAATAAAGTCAATTAAAATCATCACCTATTCCAAATCAGCTTTTCACTGACGGCTGACACTCTATTTTCCTTGTGAAGCTACCAAACACTTGTATGACCAAAGATTTATAATCTATTTCAATAAACCAATATAAACAAATTAAAAATGAATGATTATACAACAAATCCCAAAGTAGGATTGTTTACTTCAGATACTACTTATTGTTTACTTCAGATAAATCAAAAACAGGAAGTCAAAAATCACGGCAAAACTTCAGGTTTCAAGTCCTGAAGAATGTGGAAACAGAGCGTAAGATGTTTACATAGTGCTGCATTTCTGTAAACTAGAGCATAATACAGAAGAGAGGCTCTCAACTGCAGGATGTGGAAAAGTATGCGTCTTCTTGGGATAATGGTGTCTTAGTGCCCCAGGGACCAAATTTCTAAATGCCCTGCAGTATGTAGGACAGTCCTTCAAACAAAACATTTACCCCAAATAGACAGCATCATTTTTAAATACAGGATATAAAGAGAAACAGGTGGTTTATATCACAATGACCACTTAAGAACTGTAACCTTGTTTGTTTTCTCATGTATAAACATACAACATACAAACCCCTGTGTTTGTGTAGGCTATTGTGAAGATGTTAATGACAATGTAAGTAAAATGCCTAATAACCCTGCATGGCAAACAATGTTTAAAGACAGAAAGGTTTAACTTTTTAAATTCTACCGTAAATTATTTTAATAAGTCATGCATAAGTTACCCCTCATGGAAAATAGGTACTCCAGAATGATATACACAGACTTCTTCTAGACTCTCTAGACCCCGATATGTCTAAAAATGAAACAAAGAGAAAAAAAATTAGCTGTGCATCTCACAGTTACATATCATACATATTGCTGACCTCTATGAACTTTGCAAAATACTTAAATGACAATTACCTAGAAAATCCATAAATCCATCCCACGCCATTCTGTTAAAAAATGAAAAATGATTCCCTTTTGGACTTGGTTAAGTTTTAGGTCCCTGTGAGAAAGTCATATTAAGATACTTTCAGCCTTTTGAGTATGAGATCCCATCCAATCATATTCAAGTACTTACTTAGTACTAATTTAGAAAACAATGTTGAAATCAAGGGATTAATACTCTCAATAGAAATACAGTTATGGCATGACTTATGTGTACAGTAAACTCCATGTAGGTATTATCAAATAATATGAAAAATCTAATAAGCAATTCTGGAAGTTCTAGAGTGATGGTGATTTCTTATCCCTATAAAGGGTAAAATGAGCTGCAGACCTATATATATATCCAGGGTTTGTCTGGAAGATCCGGGCCCCATTGCTGCTGTAGATGGAGGCTCTACAGATGAATTCACAAAAAATTATGTTAATAAAACATGGATGTAGCCAGTAGTATATTTTCTATTTTTGTATTTATAGCACTACCTACAAACAGAAAAATAAAATTCTGTGCTCATCTTTATAAATCCAAAGTATAATACTAGACGTGTATATCTCCTTAAGATATTACATAAGAACACAAAACTCGGTATGTCAGCATCTACTAAACTTAATGTTACTGCCCCCACATTCTATTCTTTTCCCCATATTATTTGATGGCACCATACAGACTCAGTTTGTCAAAGCAAAATCCATTAGTTCCTTTTCAGCATCTCCTCTCCGTCCAGCCATAGGTAGTCTACAATGAAATCTCATCAATTTTACTTGAATGTATCAATTTGTTGATCTTCCTCATAAGCTAGCAGATTTTAAGCAGACTATACTAACAAGTTTCTACTATTTCTCAGTCTTTGATTTCTATTTTCTACTATCTAATTATCAAATTACTATCACTCTCTTGTTTAAAGTTCTTTACATCCATGTCATACCTTATACATTAATCAGTTCTAGGTCATTTACATATTTAAATGTGCCTCCATATGAGAAAACACTCACAGCCCTGAAGTAAGCAACGGTTCTTAAATAGAACATAGAAAGCACTAGTCATAAAGAAAATGATGGACAAATTGGATTTTGTCAAAATTAAAAAGCCTGTGTTTATCAAAGTCATCATTAAGACAGTGAAAAAGCACAGAATTTCTGACAAGAGTCACAGATAAAATACATAAAGAATTCCTACAAATTGGTAGGAAAGAGACATTAGAGAGACAGGTAAAAGATTCCGCACACTTCACAAGAGGATATACAAATGGCTAATAAACATACATAAAAGCAGTCATCATGAAGGAAGTACAAATCAAAACCATGATGAAAACACTACACACACTAGAATGGTTAAAATAGAAAAAAAAAATGGTATAACAAAATGTTAACAAACTGCAGGACAAGTTGAATCAGCCTCACATACTGCTGGTAGAAATACAACCACTTTGGAAAACTATGTGGAAGTATCTGTTATTAATGCTAGAGGTATACAGATGGGCACACCTAATCCAAAATTTGTTAACTTTTTGAGTGCCAACATGACAGTTAAAGAAAATACTCAGTGGAGCATTTCAGATTAGGGATGCTGAACTAATTGATAAGTATCATGCACATATGCCAAAATTTAAAAAAAATCCAAAATACTAGAAATGGAAATGTGTGTCACAAAAGTCATGCACAAGCATGTTCATAATATGCCAGGTGCGGTGGCTTCACGCCTGTAATCCCAGCACTTTGGGAGGCCAAGGCGGGTGGATCACCTGAGGTTCAGGAGTTTGAGACCAGCCTGGCCAACACGGTGAAACCCTGTCTCTAGTGAAAATACAAAAATTAGTCAGGCGTGGTGGGGGGCGGCAGTAAACCCAGCTACTCAGGAGGCTGAAGCAGAAGAACTGCTTGAACCTGGGAGGTGGAGGTTGTAGTGAGCCGAGATCCTACCATTGCATTCCAGGGTGGGTGACAAGAGCGAAACTCCATTTCAAAGAGAATGTTCATAATAGCATTATTAAAAAAAATTTTTAAAGGACAAATAAAGTAGAAATTATTTGTGGCACATTCAAATAATGACGTACTTTAAAGAAATAAGACAAAACCATAACTACATGCAACAAAGATAGATAAAACAAGCATTATTATGCAGAAGAAGACAAACAAGAGTATATACTCTATGGTTATTTTTACATTAAACTCTGAAACAGAAAAAAACCTAAGTTGATTGACAGAAAAACATTTGAGGGAGATAATGAATGAGAAAACACATAAGGAGTGCTCTGCACTGCTGCTGTGTTTAACTTTGTGAAAATCCCTTCAGCTATAAATTTATATTGATATATCCTCTAACAAACTTCAATGCTATGTTTCAATGAAAAAGACTAAAAATTTCTTCAATTTCAATGGCCTCCACAATCTAACGTACGATCTAACTTCCCTGCACCACTAAACCCTTTTAGGATCTGGCCAGGTCTACTTATCTCTATTAATCTCAACTCCACAGCAGCAAATTTGTACCATTACATCATTTTCTCTATACTTCTGCTATCACTTATGCTTGAAATACCCTTTCTGTTTTTCCTGTCATTCACTTTTCAAAACGCATCTGATACCTTCTCCTTGATCTTCCTCTATTACCCTACCATTTGCACTGCCTTCCCCACTCCAGTAATTATTAATTCCCTTTCATCTACTATTTCTACCTCATACACATGTAAATACAATTATATCTCCATTCCTTAAATGATCTAAAATTTAACATGAGGAAAAAGTACAAACCTGCCCCCACCCCATTTTCACCTTGTTGGTCAATGGTGTCACCAACCACCCAGATGCTTGAATTCCCTTCACATCGAAACCATTAGCAAATCCTGCTAATACAGGCAGATGCTCCTTCGCTTACAATGTGGTTACAGCCTGATAATACCATTGTTAAGTCAAAAAAATCTTAAGTTACACCATGGTAAGTTGGGAACCATCTGTACTTTTAAATTCTATCATTCATTCTACATGCACTGTTCTAAGCACTGAAGATACAAGAACAACAAAAATCCCTATCCTCACAACTTTTACTCAGCGGGGGGTTAGATGGTATAGATCAGAAGCAAAATAAGTATGCAAAATAATATAAAGTCGTAAAAGCAATGGAGAAAAACGGAAAGGGAGAAGAAATGCTGGAAGATATGCAAGTTTTATATCGAGTAGCAAGAGGCAGGAAAAGGCCTTACTGGTACGTTCGACTGCATCCCACATTTAATCACTTCCCAACAAACTACTCTCCAATCACATTATCTGGTCTTCCACAATAGCATCCTAGCTGGTTTCTCTTCTTCCAATTCCACTCCTGCTCCGTCACCACATATTTACCACTCACCAGTCACAGAATCTTTTTAAAACCCTTCCGTAAAGCAAGTAATAGCTTCTCATAATACTTAGAATAAAGCCCAAATACCTCATCCTGGCTCAAAAGAACCACCGTAATTTTGTCTCTCTCTCTTACCTGTTATCCTTGCCCAAGCTCCACAGACCTTGTTATTCCTTGAATAGCCAAGTTCTAAAGCCTCTGCTCATGCTACTGCATCCAAAACACTTCACCCAGGTTGACATAATCCATCCAGTACAATATGAAGATTTCTGATTTAGTGTTACTATCTCAAGAAAGGCTAAGCACTCGTTAGTATGTTTTACTTTCTTATCATCCTGATTTTGTAATACCTACCTACCTATTTGTTGCTCTTCTCCCCATTCTAGAATATCAGCTACATATGAACAGAAATGTTTGCTTTATTTGATACTATGTCTCCAGCCCATAAAATGTCTGGCACATAATAAGTGCTCAGTAAATGTTAAGTAAATTGGAATTACTTATTTTCATTATTCTACTGGACATGATGCTACTCAGAGTCTCTTACCCATGACTGTAGCCCTAGTCTCCAGCATAATGTCCAATATATAACATGCATGCAAATGTATGAATTGAGTCAGTGAACTGCACTTTTCTCAAAATTAAAATTTTACTTCATAACACATCACGAATTTTGTAATATATACCTTTGAACACCCTCCATTCTTACATGAGGTCCCAATCTTAATTTCATCATTGTCTTCTTCTGAAACAAAGAAAAAAAAAATCAAGTTAAAAAGTTAAAATAGAACTTCACTGTGGCATCATTCTTAAAAAGTAGGTTTTTCCAGAAAACAGTAGTTTTTAAAAAATGACTGTGACTAGGTTTTGCTTATATCCCCAAAATGATATGTGACACATTTCTTCTTCTTGAGTACCTGGTGTCTTCGACAATGCAGGAAACAACTTTTTCCATAACAAAATGTTATATCCAATATCTTAACTTTGTAAAATAAATCATGAAAGGGTGTTTTCCTCCCATGGTACCAGGTATAAAGTCAGAGAATAGTGAATATATTTTGTATAACGTACAAGAAAACATTTTAAAATATCAAAGAAATTTAGCTGATTCTTAAAAAAATAATGAACCATAAAAGAAAAAAAATTTAATATAGGTTCTCATTTTGAATAAAGACATGGAATTAAACTATTAGGTTCTAGAGTATTTGTAGTTTTTCATATCTGACATTTAGAAGAAAAAAAGTTTCTTAACTACAATTTGCTACTTTTCCCTATTTATATGCAGTAAACTACTGTTCTCTCTTTTGGATAACTGCTTAACTGCACCATAAAATAATTACAATAAAACAAAATAAAATCTTACCTTTTTTATCTTCTTCATTCCCTGATGACAGTTTAAGTTTATCAAGTGCTTGTTTTAGGGAGGCAGATATTTTTAATTCCAAATTTGTCATTGGTTCATCTGGGCTGGAGAATTTTGAAACCTTATTACCATTATTTATATACCAAAATATTTCTTTGTACTCCAAATTAATAACCTTAAAAGCTTTTTGAGAAACCAAATGCTTTGGGAATCAAATTATTCCCATTAAAAAGTTAAAAGAAGGTATTTTGTAAATAATTGTTACAACATACTACATTCTGTCTTAACAGAAAAGCTCCTTATATTAGAACAGCAAGTCTCAAATAATCATGCTATTGTCAGCATATTTAATTATTAATCAGTTGCACTAACGAGAAGGGAATAGACTAGGAATTCAACTTTTTCAAGATGAGTAATGCTGAGGAAGGGACCATAATGTACTTTTATATCCCATGTCCAAGCTAAATGCTGAGCACATAATGAACATGAAATATAAGTAAGTTCTAAGTGAATCCATACTCACTTTTACCAGTGGGGATAATTTATGTGGACACTGGCATATGGATCTGTAAATTCAGATATAATCGTATTGCAAGGCAATTTCAGTAGGGTTAAAAAAACAACATCTAACATTTCATAATGGCCAAGTGTTGTATACACAATTTATTTAAGTCCATTCAATAAATAAGGATTAATAATATTAATAAACACAGCAATAAAAACAAAAATTGCAGGCTATTCATTCTATATCCACAATGAAAAATCTGACGAAAGAGGCATTTTAAAAGTACATAGGCAAGGCATGGTCGCTTATGCTCATAATTCCAACACTTTGGGAGGTTGAGACAAGAGGACTGCTTGAAGCCTGGGCAACAAAGAACCCTGTCTCTACAAAAAAATAAAACACATTAGTCAGTCATTGATATGGTTTCCCTGTGTCCCCACCCAAATCTCATCTTGAATTCTAGCTCCCATAATCCCCACAAGGTGTGTGAGGGAGCTGGTGGGAGGTAACTGAATCATGGGGATGCATTTTTCCCATGCTGTTCTCATGATAGCGAATACGTCTCAGAAGATCTGATGGTTTTTTCTTGCCTGCCACCATGTGAAAGATTCCTTTATTACTCCGTCTGCCTTCCGCCATGATTGTGAGGCCTTCCCAGCCATATGGAACTGTGAGTCCATTAAACCTCTTTTCCTTTATAAATCACTCAGTCTTGAGTGATTTCTTTATAAATCACTTTCTTCATAACAGTGTGAATACAGTAATAGTAGCATACACCTATAGTTCCAGGGAGGGTTAGGCAGGAGGATGGCTTCAGCCCAGGAGTTCAAGGCTGCAGTGAGCTATAATGCCACTGCATTACAGCCTGGGTAAGAGAGGGACTGTTCCTCTTAAAAAAAAAAAAAAAAAAAAGTAAAAACCTACATCCTCATAATTTGTATAATACCACCAAATGAATTTAGGATAAAATATTTAATTATTCTCATCTCACTACCTTTTTTCTTTTCCTTTTTTAAAGAGTCAATCTCAAGATCCTCCTGCCTCAGCCTGAGTAGCTGCAACTACATGAGCATACCACCAAACCCAGCTAATTTTTTTTTTCTTGGAGAGAGAGGATCTCGTTCAGATTGGTCTCAAACTCCTGGGCTCAAAGGATCCTCCCTCCTAGGCTTCTCAAAGTGCTGGATTATGAGCTTGAGCCACAGTGCCTGGCCTCTTACTGCCCTTTAGTAAAATAATGGCTCAACATTTAGAGAAAAAATTAACTCATACTATTATAGTACAGACTCTATTATATTACTAAAGAGATTAACAACGAGCCATGACAGAAGTTTTGTCTTTTCCCAATTATTTTTCTAACTGCTAAATTGGCCAACAAAGCATTCAAAGGTCTCTTCTAACTATGAAAATGGAGAGAGAATAAAATCATCCTGAGTAGTTTCCTTAGCAATAATCTGTACTCAGAATGTAATGAACAAGTAAGTATCTAAAGTTTCTTAGGGTTCTTATCTTGGTTCTATATTATTCAATACTCTATAAATTTAAGTAGGATCAATGCAGAATAAAGGGAAAATCATGAGTTCATAGCATGAATAAAAATTACAATAGATGCCTACTTGCAGCCAAAAAAAAAAATTCACTTTTTTTTAAGTTCTGTAGTTTTCTTCTAAAACAATTTAGTACTCAAGTGTAGCATGAAGAAGACCTGGTTCAACAAAGGTACTCGATATACATGTGTGGGAATACAGAGTCTGGTTATCAGAAGGCGAATATGAAGAATCTGTACAATTCTATTGCACAATGAGCAAAAGCTTTTTTAAGACTTTCACAAATATGTCACCTAAATCAAATGCATTAAAAATTGACCAGTAGTAATGAGATTAACAGTAGTTTTCAGGGATCTGAAAGTAAAGATGGATGATTAGGCCTCTGCATTATTTTTTACCTCAAACAGATTCCATGACACGGAAAACTGCTTCAAAAAATTTTACCATGCCACATCACTGCGCACAAGAAAAATGTGTGACTTCCCCACCCTGATGATACATGGCCCTGTAATTATGACAATACAATATGCAAATCTGTTACACAGTTGCATTGTGTACACGCTCTCAAGTTGCAGAGAAATAAAAATTTAAGGCAGATTTAAGGGAGAAACCAAATGGTTCAGAGCTTGGTGGCCTACATAGTAGCTACAAATGGTATCATGCTAAATCATAAAGGAAAGTACCATGCACAAGTGCTACTATTCAAGTGTGACAAAAATATGTAACTATATAAAGTGTACCTTGGTCTTTTTATTGCTTCTACTGGCTTAGGGGCTTGAATGATGTGTTCCTGAAATTTAGGTTTTAATTCAGATAGTTCCTTCTTCTCAGTAGTCTTGACTTCAGGTTTGACTGGCTCAGGTGGCTTCTCACTATTATGTCTACCTTTTGTACAGCCCTGTTAATGAAAGATATTCATTAAGAGCTATATATTTTACATTTCATGATAGAAACACTATATTTTCAATTCTTTGATTCTATTTCATGTTTTCTCCAGTTTCATTACATTGAATTTAAGAAATTAAAAACAGAACTCCAAATGTGCTATATTTGCTGAATCTCTGAATGCTTTTTAAAAAAGTTTTTGAATTACACTTCATAAACATCTACTTATTCGATTAAAAATACAGCATAAACCTCTTGTTTAGAGAAGAATTCTGAGGAATCCCACAAAGAACTGTAAAAAATAGTTACACATAAAAATCTGTTACACAAAAAGGCCTCAATTTGAGACCTAGTTCTCAACATACTTATTAGTTACATGACCTTAAGCAAGACAATCTTTTTAAACCTCCATTTCCTCATTTGTAAAATGGAGGTAATCTTGCGTAAGATATTTTCTGAAAGGGTTAAATAATATAATGCCTGGCACATTTGGCAGGTGATAACCTTCAACAAATGTTAGTTACTTTTCTACTACATTCTCCTGAATTATATATACTCTTTAACACCTCTGAAATGATACAATCAATAGCATTATCAGTTTGTTAGTAGCTTTAGTTTTCTTAGTGGTATATAAAATGGTTTTATATAAAAATGGTATATAAAATATTTCAACAGCATCTTAGATAAAACTTTATAGTTCCTAACTGAAACGGCTTTAAATTGTTCCTCACCACTTTATCCTTCTTGATGTTCTTTCAACACAACAGAAAGAACAAATCTAAAATGATAAGCAAGTAACTAATATCTTAAAACGTTAACTTCCAAAACAGATTCTTTATTTTACAAGCTGTGGAAGGGAGATGAGCTGCTTTTTAAAAGGTGTTATCTGCAAGTTGATGAAGACACCAATCAATCTGTATCAGAAATCAGACTCCTCAAATCTGAAGCTTTCTGTAACATGTATTTTCAGGAAGATAATCTAGAAAAAAAAAATTAATACTTACTACAATGCTTAAGAAATCAGAAAAATCAGTTGTTCTTCTCTTACAGCAAGACCAACCCTATGGAAAACAAGAGAAAGAAATTAAAAACTCTATTTGCATGGGAACCATGACCCACTAAAACACTCTACTTGCACTTATCTACTTGAATCCTGCAGTAACTTGCGTATACATAGAGTGCAAAATTTCAGTGTTGCATATAATTCACCTAATCAAGTAAAATGAATATTAATCTTTGATTTTTAAAAAACCAATTAACCAATGTTAAAGTGATTTGTGCTGTGCCCTATCATCAAGGGAAGCACCTTTATAAAACAAAAATGGCTTTTCTTTTCAACAATCGGGTCTGCTTATTAGAAGAAAAACACGTTATAATTCCTAAAACTATCACATAACCAATATTCAAAATAAGTATAGGTATTTTACTTTTCAAAGCTATTAAGTTAATGATAATAACAATAATTTAGTTTTTAAACCAAAATCTATTACAGTTTCACAATAAGCATTCTATTTTCAGAACAACAAAGATTAACTAACATAGCAGCCAAAGCACTAATAAGTCTTTGAAGGTGATCTTTTCAGTGAGAAGCATAAAGACACAGAAACTATTACTATTTGTAACTTTTGAACAAACTATCAAGTAGTTTACCAAAAAATGGTTTTAATAATTATCTTTTAATTCCAATGTTTATAGAGAACAGGGAAACAAAAATGCAAAATCTCAAAACTTGGAACTTCAGATGAAGATTTGGGACTAAATTCAGATTAAGAGGCAACTTTGCACACATCCACCTGGACCTCGCTGATTTTCAAAAGACTGCATAAAAATTTGGTGGTGATTTTTCTCATAATATGCACCTGTAGGTCCCTTTTCTTTAAAGGTAATTTCAAATATAGTATAATTCAACTTTTCCTTTATTTTGAAATTTAATTATCTTTTAATCTGAGATGTAGATCAATCACTACAACCTTAAATATAGGGTTTAAATAGTATCAATAATATAGTCAACAGAAAAGTTATTCTACAAGAAAAAAGTTCCACTGTCTTAATCATGTACTGAATTATGTCAGATACTGTGATACATACATGTAAAATATAACATAGGCCAGCTGTTTCCAAATGCCAATCTGGATTCTATGCTAGTCTTCAGTACAATGAGAAAAGGAAAGATAAATTTAAGTTACGTGAATATAAGGTTGCTAGTTGTCTTTTTTCAGCAAGATTGTCCTTTTCTCCGAATATGCCCCTTCCGATACTAAAATAGTCTTTCTTTTGTCAATGCAATGTTTAACTTCTTACTTGGTCAATCAACTAGTATCCCTTTATTGATGTATATACATTGTGTCTGAAATCTTCTGGACTGTGAAATCCAATAACCTTGGAAAGTCTAGGACTTTAAGAAATGGTTATAAAATAGAGACCATAATAAACACTACAACTGCAGAAGAGAGAGAGGCAAAAATACTTCCAAGTGAAATCATTAAGACTTGGAGTGATTAACAATGCGGTAAGAGAAAAAACAGGCAATGGACCAAATGATCAGAAAGTCAGTAGTATCATTACTAGGAGCAGTAAAGTTGAGAGGTAGACTACTTTTGGAATAAAGGGTACACACTAGAAACTGGTCTGACGTTGCCAATGAGACACATAAATAGAAATGTGCTGTAAAAGCCACCAGTGTAAAGGTGACATTTGAGAAAACGAATGAATGAACTGAATGAGAGAAAACAGCCAAAGGTTACCTTTAAGAGCTAAGAGGAAAACAGAATAGGGAAAAAAAGAAAAAGATACACTAAAACAAAAACAGCAGAATAAATGGCAGTCTAGGAAAGATAAAATTCCCCAAAAGGAAAATAAACATTTCCACAGCACCACAGTTTCCACCACCACAAAGATTTGTAAAAACTAAAAAAATGTATGGAGGAGTAAGGTCTCAACTTGCCCTACTGAACGTCTTCTGTTTTCCTCACTCAGGACTAACCAGACTAATACATCTTTTGTTAGATTTGGTGGTGTAACAGTGAAGTGCCAAAACAGTCTACTCTCTGGAAGGTATAATTAGACATTTAAAGGGCACCAACAATATTTAAACATGTTAAGACTGCTTATGTTCCTGAGAACCAAAGTTGCAGAACCTAAAACCACGGCAGCCCTACCACAGCATTATCTTTTGAGATACACAAAGGAAACTCTTTAAATGTATCATATTATCATGAATTTTAAAAAGACAACCAGCAAAAATCTAGTCAAACAACATTCTACTAATTCTCCAAAACATCAAAGAAGTATGGCTGGAAAACAGGTAACATTTCTTTGAAGTAAAAACACTCTAAATTTACATGTCTGTTCCGAGACTGGCACTTCTGTCCCGAGACTGACACTGTTTATAACAATCTTTTCTAAAATTCAGAGCTGTTATTAGCCAGTAGTGACAGACTGAGATTCAATATGACCACTCTATTTCCCCCCAAAATTAGGAAAGTGAAGAAAGGGGTGCAGAAAATGAAAATAAAGACCAGGCACCGTAATCCCAGCACTTTGGGAGGCTGAGGCAGGTGGATCATCTGAGGTCAGGAGTTCGAGACCAGCCTGGTCAACATGATGAAACCCTGTCTCTACTAAAAATACAACAATTAGCTGCACATGGTGGCAGGTGCCTGTAATCCCAGCTCCTCAGGAGGCTGAGGTGGAATCTCTTGAACCCAGGAGGCGGAGGTTGCAGCGAGCTGAGATCGCGTCACTGCACTCCAACCTGGGCGACACAGTGAGACTCCATCTCAAAAAAAAAAAAAAAAAAACACACACACACACACACGAGAGAGAATTAAAATACAATTTTGTAACTGGAAAAGACCTTAAGATCACCATCTACTCTCTTTTCTTTGCCTTTAGTGGAGTATACACTTAAAGCACCCCCCCCCCAAAGGTCATTAAGAAGTCACTAGCTGACCAAAAAAAGATGAGAAAACAAAGATTTAGTATTACATCTCTCAATTTACTACACAGATATGAAGAAAATGAAAATATACTTCCTACCTTTAATGCATCGTGAAAGACTGGAACACCTGGGTGGTATGTGCAAGCATCTGCAGAAAACAGAAGGAAAAAAAGTACCACTCTTTTTACAATGAAGAAAAATGTATACATGATCATCTCCTTAAGGTGTTAACCTTTAATCCTTTTTCCAAATGCAGGTACCTTAAAAAGGTACAAATGACTGAGTTTGATGCACAGCACAAAGTGTACTATATTAAAATAGTAATAATTCTAATTCAAGAGTATGATGACTAAAGATAAAAATACAGGTTTACGTGTAACAATTATATTTTATATTCCCCTAATCTTGGTAGTAAAATTTGTTTAGTACCAAAACTTCAAACCCCCAAATTTTGACCAGCATTTTTCAAATCTGCTTTTACAAATATACTATCAAACTTGAAGTATTCTTACGTGCATTAATCCATAAAAGTTTCACAAGAGATTTCCTAAAAGGCATTTTGTAATAACAGGCTCAAGATTTTAAATACTGTAAAGATTTTTTGCAGTATCTAATTGCTAATTTAACTTTCCTAGACAGCAGTCAATTCCTAGCTACAAAACCTCACTAAAAAGACCACTAGGGTGCCTCTATCCGCACCCCCCTCCCCCTCCCTGCAACGTCTGGGAAGTGAGGAGCGTCTCTGCCTGGCCACTGTGCAACCTTCCAAGTGTGAAGTGACAGCCGTGTGTGTGATCTTTCTGCCTTCCCCAAGTGTGAATTTTCGACATTAAAGTTTACTTTTTAATTAAAAAAAAAAAAAAGTCGTCTAGGCCGGCCCGGTGGCTCACACCTGTATTTCCAGCATTTTGGGAGGCTGAGGTGGGCAGATCACCTGAGGTAAGGAGTTTGAGACCAGCCTAGCCAACATGGTGAAACCCTTCGTCTACTAAAAAATACAAAAATTAGTCGGGCGTGGTAGTGCATGCCTGTAGTCGGAAGGCTGAGGCTGGAGAATTGCTTGAACTTGGGAAGTAGAGTTTGCAGGGAGTCAAGATCAAGCCACTGCACTCCAGCCTAGGCAACAGAGCAAGACTCCATCTTAAAAACAAACAAACTCTGAACTTCTACAGCCTATTTTCAAGATTCTCACTGGGTGTTATTCTGTACTTCCCTCCCCACTACACCATCAATCTTTACTTCTCTTATGTAAAGGGGTTTATTACAATTTGTGTTGGGAACACGCTCCCAAATCTGGCTATAAACTGGCCCCAAAGCTGGCCATAAACAAAATCTCTGCAGCACTGTGACATGCTCTTGACAGCCTTGACGCCCATGCTAGAAAGTCGTGGGTTTACCTGAATGGGGGCAAGGAACCCCTGGCCCACCCAGGGCAGAAAACCGCTTACGGCGTTCTTAAACCACAAACAATAGCATGAGTGATCTGTGCCTTAAGGACACGTTCATGCTGCAGACACCTAGCCAGAGCCCATCCCTTTATTTTCGGTAAGGAATACTTTTAGTAAATCTTATGATTGGCTTGCTGTCAATAAATACATGGGTAAATCTCTGTTCGAGGCTCTCAACTCTGAAGGCTAAGGGACCCCTGATTTCCCACTCCACACACTATATTTCTGTGTGTGTGTCTTTAATTCCTCTAGCGCCACCAGGTTAGGGTATACACGACCGAGTTGGTCTCAGCAATTTCCAAGATGGAGTACCATATTTTTAAAAATCAGGTAACAGTCAGCTTCATCCCTCCGCAATCTGCTTATAAGACTTTCAACCTTTCAATTCTATTTAGCTTTCAATGCTCTACAACCACCTTGTCCAACATGCCACCCCAGACGACTCTGAATGTAGCCCAACATAAATTCGTAAACTTTCTTAAAACATTATGAATTTTTCTTTCTTTGTTTTCTTTTAAGCTCATCAGCTATCATTAGTGTTAGTGTATATTCATGTGTGGCCCAATTACTCTTCTTCCAGTGTGGCCCAGATAATTCTTCTTTTTTCAATGTCGCCCAGGGAAGCCAAAACATTGGGCACCCTTGCTCTATCACCTGATTCCTGGTGCTGCCTCAAAGTAATTCATTAATGGTGCTCACAGAAATCTCCCCGCTCCGTTATTAGCCAGTATTGCTTCCTTAGTAACCATGTGCTGCACAGATACCAGCTAATGTAGAAAGTGTTAGAGGTCTCTCGTGGATCAGAAAGATGTTATTAATTAAGGGTAGTTGTGGAATTAAGGGCCGAAAAAGGAGGCTGGAAGTAAAAAAGGATACGCAAAAGGACATGAAGTTGAGAGGGGAATGGAAGTAGAGAATAGATCCAGTATTTTCAAACACTAAACTTAAACATAAAACACACAATGTATAACAGAGTCAGAGGCATAAAATGTCACAATGATAGTCAATTTTGGCAGCATGGCAGCAGGAATGAGTCAGATCTGAACCATACAACTAGTATGAACACAATTTGAAAGCCACTGCTTTCAAAAACAAGAAGTAACAAGCAAATGGACATTCTTCATCGTTTCTTTAATGTCCATCCTTTCTTTATCAGTTTTAAGAGTTTTGGTAAAATTAATATTTTATGGGTGAGAAGCTACAACACAGTAGTAGTGGTTAAGTGTCCAGGGCTTCTAACATTGGGTCTGACCCTGGCTAAATTTCTCACTGAGCTGCTCGCCAGTAGTTCCCTCAGTTTTCCTTGTATACGTCGATTAAATAAAATACTGTTTGTGAAGCTGTGTTTATTATAGAATAAGTGTTTAACCTATGTAAGTTACCAACTGTGTCTCCCTTAAACAAACACCCTTTAACTTGCGTTAAAAATTTAAACGTTCCATCAGCTTAAAAGGGAGTCTAATTTCTTTCCCCAGGAGAAAACATAAATCATGAGACTAAGTCAACAAGCATGGTAATTATGCCATAGCACCAAAAAAAAAAAAAAAAAAAAAGGATTTACTGTAGATTAAAAAATATTTAAAGATAACAGATCGAGCATCTGGCTTACGCAAAATGTAACTTGCTTGTGTATTTACCTCTTTTAACTTACTTCCGTCAACTGTACAAAGGCAAACCTCTTCCTAAAAAACCTCCTAACCAACCTTGTAGTTTTTGTCTCCTACTCCGTATCTCCATTTTCTTCTCCTTCCATTCACTCAATTTACTTGAAATATTTATTCTAAGTCTCTTTAAAAACCGTCATTTCGCAAAAGTAAATATACTTTTAGCGATCTTATTGAAATAACTGATACTGCTGACCACCCAATTTTTGAGACCGTTTTCCTGGTCGCTTTGTTTCCTAGGCACTGCAACAATTCACACATGGATACAGACTTCCAACAAATGACTATCTCCCCTGAACTTTACTCTTCCATAAGCAAAGCGTCAGTCTTTCTCCTGTATTCTATATTAAAGCAGAGTATCTGCAGACATAAGTGCAATTAATTTTTTACATAGGCTGCCAACACCAAAGGGCTTTAAAATCATTTCTCGATTTTGTCATCCACTGAAATCTCACAATTTTCCTCTTGAGTAGCATCATATTTGCATCATAAAAATGTCAGTGGCGGTAACCTGAGTATTGCATAGGTTGGATTTTCCTTTTCCTTAAAATCCTGTATCAATGGTGTTATTTTAAATAGCGCCATCAATTTACTTGTGTTCCAAAAACAAGTATTTCAAACAACTCAGAAGTGAAGAGTTCAAAAGGCATCAGTTTTCATCTCCACAATAATGAAGGATGTTATTAATATTACCTCATTGAACCGAGCTTCTCTATCAAAAGGGTCTAAGTAACACTGCATGCGTCCCAGGGTTGTTATGAAGATTTTTAAAAAAGATGATAAAGCGATGATGTCTGGCATGCAGAAAACATAAACTAAATGCTAATTCCATCTGAAAACGTGTTGTCACTTCTCACAATACGCAAGGAATCATCTTCTTTATCAATCAAAACTTCAATTCACTGATCACTTCCCGTCCTTCATCTAATAGTCATTTTCGCTTTGTATCCTTAAATCGACATCTAGGTGCTGTAGATGACATTCGCTCATTTTATAGTGGAGTCAGCATGGTAGTAAAACGTGGAGGCCACAACAAGAACAAGCAACAAATGCCGCTAGTAAGAAAAAGATAACTAACGTACCACCAGGATGAACCTATCAAAACAGCGTAAAAATACAGAGTATTGTGCCTTACCAAGAACACTTGTAAGAGGTTTGTAACAGTGGATCGACTGAACACAAACTTCTACAAGGAAGAGCTTACATGCTAGGGCAACCCGCTGCTCATCCCAGCCACCTCTCCCTCTCGCGCAGGCAATCACAGCCAACACTCCCTGGGGAACTACAAAGCAAGCTCACCAGCACCTCGTTAACTTTTGCTTCCCCGAGGAGAAAGGTGTTCTAAATTCCAGGCGACTTAAAAGGAGTGAGGGGACGACGGGGGAAACACGTGGATCCAGAGGTGCGTCTCTCTCCGCAGTGGCAGAGGGAGGTCAGGCGCCGGGGCCGGGCGCTTGCCAAGGAAACGCGGCGCACCAGAGGGGCGGCCGGCGGGCTGTGCGGGCAGCCAAGGGAGGCCCAGGAGGGGCATGGACCTGGGGCCGCGCGAGGACGGCTGCAGGAGATGCGCGAACACCCTTGGGCCCAAAGGGCCTCCCCCACTGACGAGGTGGAGAGGGGCGGGAGGGCTGGCGGCGCGTTCCTCTTACCGTCGGAATTGGTCTCGGGATCGAAGCGCTGACCGCAGCCCCGGTTGTAGCACAGCAAGGCCATTTTCTTTTCCCACTGTCACAGGCAAGGGCCAAGCACCGGGAACGGCGAGAGGATGCGTTAGCCACTCCCGGGTCGCTAGCACCGGTCTGACGACTGAGGCGGCTACCGGCTTCCGGAAACGATCTGTTGCATTTCAGGAACCTTCGCGAATTTTCCGGTCGCGCAGGCGCAGAGGAAACGGGAAGAGGCGGAGGTAGCTGCGGGAGGCCGGCACTAGCCCCAGCCTCAATAGGTTGGACTACTGCTGGTAGCAACTGGGGATCGGAAGTGGAGCCCAGACAATAGCGGAGGATAAACGTACCGGGCAGAAAATGAAGGTGTCCAAGAGACTGATAGCTCTCTTCGGTCTTCCTCACTGCTCACTGGCTGTGGGTATCTCCCGCCCTCACATCCCCTGCGACCCAGAACCCTTCTTCTTGCCTTGAGGCTGCGCTTTAGACAGCCCGGTGGGTATCTGTTTACCCCTTAGCAGTGCACATTAAGTGCACAATCGTACAGTGTTTCCAAATCCTCAGGATAGACGTGTGAGCTTAGTAAATGAGGAGAGGAATAGCGGACGAACTTCTCCGTATGTCTGTGTTTCGGGTGTCCTCATCTCAGGAGCAATTTTAGTAACAGTTGCGGTCACATTACTTGCAGAATACAAAAAAAGTAAAAATTAGAGTAGCAAAGAAAATTATTGATTTGATGCTCTGCCAGAATTGATCACAATTGCTCTAAGGCCCTGGGGTAATTGTTAATATTTCATATGAGCCTCCAGTTAAGCTATTTATCAATACTCAGTACTCCACTTTTGAAACAGCTAGTAAAACTTCAAGTGCGTTATAAAAAGTGCAGTAATGCCTTGGCTTCAAATTGCATATTTCCCAAACTTGGGGCATTTGCAAGAAAAGCAAACACTTTTTGATAACATATTCTGAAGTATCTTAAAATAAGATCAGTAGCATGTAAGTAAACCTAAAAATCTATACACTGTTTCCATTGATCTACAGGTTATTTAGAGATCTGCTCACGTCCTCCTACCCCTGAAGACTTTTTAGTTTTTCATATTCTGCTTCTCTTCTTCTACCTAGAAGTATTAAATTTTCATATTGTAATCCTAACATAGATACATATGTTTTCTTCTTCATTTAACCTAACGTGAATATTTTTCTATTTGGTTTCATAATCATTGTTACAAATGACGGAGTGTTCTGTTGAATAAATGCACGGTAATTTAACCTTTCTCTGATTTTAGTATATGTAAGTAACAATGATCAACTTGTGTATTGTTTTTCTTATTTCAAATTTCCCCCTTTAGGAAAATTTTTGGAAAGCAACAGTTCTAGGGTAAAGGGCATAAGCCTTTTTAAATAACTTTTAAGAGTTTGAAGATGTATAGAGCCAATTGCTTTCCAAAAGGTGGTACCAATTTACAGTTTCACCAGCTGTGAATGTAAGTAATAGACCGTAGAAATTAATCATACATAATTGGAAATGAATAAGTGGAGAGCTCTAAAAAGTTTTAGTTGTGACCAAATCTGTTGTTTTGAGTATCCTAGTATCAATGCAACATTGCCAGGATTGTTAGTGAACTAAACCTTTTAAATAGTTTTAATGTTTATTTCTAGTTTTTCACCTGTAGCATTTTACAATCAGAATATAATTGCTTAAGGTAGATAATTTGGAAAATGAAGAAGTATACTAAGAACAAAGTCAGCGATAATTCCGCCACCCAGCAATAAGCACTGAATGGCTAAAATAACTCTTTGGTAAATTTATTTTCAGTGTTTCCTGTCACCCCAAGCATTTGTAGGTATACATGTTTAAAAAGAGTCATATTATATATAGGAGTTAATGTTCCTCCCTTGGGTATTTTGAGAAACTATAAAATTAAATCATTCTTATGATTAAGAAAAACAGTGATACAGCAACAGCCTGTTTCAATCCCACCTCCACTTACATTTCCATTCCAACACTTCAGTGCTGACTACCACCCACTGTTTGAAAAACTTTCTGGCATTTACATGTATATTTTATACACACTTTGAGTATATCTTCCCTTCCTTCTTTACCCACATACATATCAAAATTTGCTTTGACTATCTTGTTATTAACAAAAGACTTAAATAAATATTGTAACATAAAACAATTGTCAATTATTCTTGTTGCAAAGTGGATGTTCATCATAGTACTCTCTTTTTCTGCATTTAAAAATATTTCCTAAAAAAGTTCAGTTAAGTTTAATTAAGCTCCGTTATCTTGGGCTGGGTGCTGTGGCTTACTGCTGTAATCCCAGTACTTGGGAGGCCAAAGTAGGTGGATCACCTGAGGTCAGAAGTTTGAGAGCAGCCTGACCAACATGATGAAACCCTGTCTCTACTAAAAATACAAAAAAATTAGTTGGGTATGGTGGCGCATGCCTGTAACCCCAGCTCCTCGGGAGGCGGAGGCAAGAGGATCGCTTGAACCTGGGAGGCAGAGGTTGCAATGAGCTGAGATCACGCCATTACATTCCAGCCTGGGTAACAAGAGCAAAACTATATCTCAAATAATAATTATAATAATAAAGTTCCATTATCTTAAAAGCGATTATAGATATGATGCGTATGTATCTATGTAAGTGTACAAAATAATATTTGAAAAGACCATTAATCTTTTATAATAATGGCTATGTATAAAGACAAGGATGAGTTTAAAGGAGTGAAGTTAATATTTTATTTTATACTCTTAGATTTTTTTGAAAATATAAATACATATTCATTTTTGATATAGTTAACGTAAAGAGGACAAAAATGCAACTTTTCAATGACTATTTTTATTTGGTCTACTTTATCCTTAGAAAGATATGAAAATTTCATCCATTATGATCGTGCTTTGAGCAGTTTGTGGTTTATGTATTTTGAACATGTGTTATTCATCCTATAAAGGTACATGTTTTTTATATTTACATAGTTTATGTTTTTAATATAAAATACCTTTTTTGTATCGTTTTGTATTTTTGTTTTGAAATCTACCTTGATATTGATGCTTCAACTTTTGCTATGTTTCTCTTTGTTTTTGCCTAATAAACCTCACCCTATCCATTTATATTTAACCTGTGTAATCTTGTTTTGGGCATATCTGCTGTAAGCAGTAGATAGATTTCATCTTGTTTTTCTTTTTTTAATTCAAATCTAAGAATCTTTCGATTTTGCAGAGAAGCTTAATCTTTTTTTTCCTATTAATGCTTGAAAGTTCAGGTGCCAAAGGGGCCCAGAACTTATTAATGGTTTTGTCCATTAACGTCAATAAGCCTGAGTTTTCTTATCTGTAAAACATTAGTAATAGAGTGCTGTGAAGATTAAGTTAAACAATGCATGTAAAACATATAGTTTAATGTAAGCACTGATTATTAATTTCACAAAAGTTTAGCAATGAAAATGGTCAACTAAAATGTTTTCTCCTATTTGGTTATTTCACTTTTCCCTTTTGTATGCAGTTGTGTCTGCTTCCTTGTTTTTATTTTATTCTATTTTCTAAGTAAAGCATGTGCTTGCTTTTTTATTTTGTCCACAATTTATATTTTATATATATATAAGTTTTAATTTATTTCCCCGGGTATTAAGTAGTTAATGTGTGTTGGTACATTAGATGCAGGATACAGTTGTGAACTGAAGTGACGTTTTACCTGTCTTCATTGTATTTGAATTTTATAAGAAAGACAGATGTGAATCAAATATTCCCAATTATGAATTCAATCACGGATAATTGCCATAATTGCTATGAATGAAAAGTATGTTATTCTAAGTTAGTGGAGATGGGAATTTGCCTAATCTTGAGTTGGGGGTGCAGGCATAGGTGTTAGTCTAAACAGAAGTCCTACAATGGAAGGTAGTGTAACATTAAAGAAAGCACAGAGTCATCGAGATAAACCAATGCTCAGAAAGAAGGGCTGCCAGATGTATTAGGACATTCTTGCATTGCTATAAAGAAATACCCAAGACTGGATAATTTATAAAAAAAAGAGGCTTAATTGGCTCACATTTCTGCAGGCTGTCCAGGAGGGGCTCAGGAAACTTTAACTCATGGTGGAAGGCAAAGTGGGAGCTTGTACTTCACAGGAGTAAATGCAGGAGCAAGTGGTGGGGGAGGTGCCACATACTTTTAAATGACCAGATCTCATGTGAACTCAACTGGAGAGCTCACTCGTCACCCAGGGGATGGCCCAAGCCATTCATGAGAGATAACACCCCTGTGACCCAAACACCTCCCACCAGGCCCCATCTCCAAGATTGGGGATTATATTTCAACATGAGATTTGGGCAGGGACAAATATGCAAACTATATAATTCTTCTCCTGGCCCCTCCCAAATCTCATATCCTCACATTGCAAAATAGAATCATACTCTCTCAGCAGTCCCCCAAAATCTTGACCTTTGCCAGATTTAACTCAAAAGTCCAAAGTTTCATCTGAGACAAGACAAATCCCTTCCACCTGTGAGCCTGTAAAATAAACAAGTTAGTTACTTCCAAGATACAATGGGTACATAGGCATTGGGTAAACATTCCCATTCCAAAAGGGAGAAATTGGCTAAAAGAAAAGGGTTACAGGCTCCATGCAAGTCAAAACCCAAGCAGGCAGTCATTAAATCTTAAAGCTCCAATGTAATCCCCTTTGCCTCCATGTTCCACATCCAGGGCACACTGGTGCAAGGGGAGGACTCCCAAGGCCTTAGGCAGCTCTGCCCCATACCTTTGCAGAGTGCAGCTTCCCCAACTGCTCTCATGGACTGGGGTTGAGTGCCTGTGGATTTTCTAGGTACAGAGTATAGGCTGCTAGTAGATCTACCATTCTCATGTCTGAAGGATGGTGGCCCCCTTCTCACAGTTCCACTAGGCAGTGCTCATTAGAGACTTTGTGTGGGGGCTCCAGCCCCATGTTTCCCCTCCACTTTGCCGTAGTAGAAGTTGTCTGTGAGGACTCTGCCCCTACAGCAGGCTTCTGCATGGACATCCAGGCTTTTTCATGCTCCTCTGAAACCTACACAGAGGCTTCCAAACCTCAACTCTGGCACTCTGTACACCCAGAGGCTTAACATGGTATGGAAGTCATGTAAGCTTATGGCTTGCATCCTCCAAAGTGGCAGCCCGAGCTGTACCTGGACCCTGTTACGCCATAGCTGGAACTGGAGTGGCTGGAATTTGGGGAGAGCAGTTTGCCAGGGGCTTGGCCTATGGTCTCTCCTAAGGTCTCTGATGGGAGGGGCTGTCATGAAGGTCTCTGAAATGCCTTCAAGTTGTTTTCTCCATTGTCTTAGATAGTAGCACTTGGCTCCCTTTTAGTTATGCCGATGTATCTAGTAGGTGGTTGCTCCACAGCCTGCTTGAATTCTTCTCTACAAAAAAGCTTTTTCTTTCTCTGCCATGTGGCTAGGCTGCAAAATTTCCAAACATTTATGCTCTGTTTCCTCTTTAAATATAAATTTCTACTTTAAGCCATTTCTTTGCTTCTGTATCTAAGCATGGATTGTTAGAAACAGCCAGACCACATCTTGAGCACTTTGCTACTTAGAAATTTCTTCTGTCAAATACTCTAGGTTATTGCTCTCAAGTTCAAATTTCCTCAGATACCCAGGGCATGAACAGAATGCAGCCAAGCTCTTTCCTATGACATAACATGTATGACCTTTGCTCCAATTCCCAATAAGTTGCTCATTTTCATCTCAGATCTTGTCAGCCTGGATTTCATTTTCCATATCACTATCAGCATTTTGGTCACAATCATTTAAGCAGTCTCTAAGAAGTTGCAGACTTACTTCTTATCTTCCTGTCTTCTCTAGAAAGACATACTCCACATGATCCTAACCTCTGGCCGTTATCCAATTTCAAAGCTGTTTCCACATTTTCAGGTATTTTTATAGTAATACTCCACTCCGAGTACTAATTTTCTATATTAGGTCATTCTTTCATTACTATAAAGAAATGCCTGAGACTAGGTAATTTATAAGAAAAAAGGTTTAATTGACTCACAGTTCTACAAGCCATACAGGAAGCATAATTTCTGGTGAGGCTTCAGGAAGTGGGTAGAAGGCAAAGCAGGAGCTTGCATGTCACATAGCAAAAGCAGGGAAAGAGAGAGTGAGTGGGGGAGGGGAGGTTCCACAGACTTTTAAATGACCACCAGATCTCAGAGCAAGAGCTCACCTATCACCAAGCCATTCATGAAGGATCGACTCCCATAATCCAAACACCTCCCACCAGGCCCCTCCTTCAAGACTAGGGATTATATTTCCACATGAGATTTGGGTGGGGGCGAATATCTAAACTATAACACCAACTGAGGCCGGAAAGGTAGACAGAGGCCCAACAACACAGGCAACCTGAGAGGCAGCTGTGAGATGATTAAAAGGCTTTTATCCTTAGGGCAAAGAGGAATAATTGGAAGGAGTTTTCCATGAATGTGAATCTGGAAAAATGACATTTTTCCAGAAATCTCAAAATTAACTGAAGGCATGCAACAATCCAAAGAGCACTTATTCAACTAAAGTGCTAAATATTGATAAGAACAACAAGTTGTATGACATTTTAATTTCCCTATTTCCGTTCTCTTCTTTATGGTTGGTATGAAATCCAGCAGCCTCTCAACAATAGGTGTGTAAAGTGGAATTCTAGAAACTATAAGAGGAGGCAGAATGGCATTGTCTAAGCATTGATCCATCTGACAGCTCCTTGGAAAAGCTCAATTTTTAAGGCTTATGATCGTTTTGACCTACTGAAAGCTTGTTGATTGGGAAAAATCTTGTCTCTAGGACATTTGCTGAAAACAGTCAAAAGTGGTTGTTTAACATGACAGCTGCCTGAGGAGACTATATGAGTTGAGGCAAATAAGAAGCTGGCCAATAAAAATGTAAACAGAAGAGTTTATGAGTGAGATAACACAAGAATCTTTGAACAACACTGACATATTCCTAAGGAATTTGAAGAAAGCATCATCCATGAGTAGGGCTGTGTGCATGTAAAATAATGATCTGAGAAGGTTCCATCCTCTCACCTCTACCTGAACTTTAGGTCCTGTGAAGCAGGAAGGGAAGACTAGTGCAGAATTGTAAACTATCAAAACATTGACAGCATGTCATAATACAAAGAGTCTCTTGACAAATAACATACAGCTTATTTACTCAGGGTATATAAGGAAATCTCTGTCCAGGCATGAGCTAACTACAAAGCTAACTGTACAGAGGACTCAGTGGCCACACATAAGAGAGAATAAAGAGTTTACAGAATTAGTCCAGGAGAGAAATAATAACAACAACAATAAATGGCAACCAAAGGAAAGCCTGGGAGGAGATAATCTGATTGCTAGAGTTGCCACATTATATTATATAAAATATCCAGTTTTCAATAAAAAATTAGAAGTCTTGTAAATAATCAAGAAGAATGGCTGATATACAGGAAGAAAAAAAAAAAAGCATGCAATATAAAGTGTCCCTGAGGTAGATATTGGACATAATAAAGACTTTAAATCAATTATTATAAATATGTTCAAAGAAATAGAGGAAACTAATTCTAAAAAACTAAAAAAAAAAAAAAAAAAGAGACTGATGTCTCAGCAAATATTACCAATGAAGAAATAAAAAAGTAAAAATTATCAAATTGAAAAGTATAATAACAACTAAAAAATTTACTATAGGGATTCAATAGAAGACTAGTCCTGGTAGAAAAAGAGAATTTGAATATAGGTTAGTTTAGATCATCTAGCCTAAGGAACAGGAAAAAAAAACTGAATAAATAAAGATAAATAAAGTCTCAGAGACTAATTGAACAGTGTCATGCTTATCAGCATACACATATTAGAACCACAGAAGAAAAAATGGGAAAAAGGGGAAGAAACACTACTTGAAGATATAATAACTAAAAACTACTCAAATTTAATTAAAACATTAAGTACACATCTGAAAAATTCAGGAACCCCCAGTAAGACAACTCAAAAGAGATTAATATAAACAAAATAATAAAATTGTCAAAAGCCAAAAATAGAGAATTTTGAAAGCAGTAAGAGAAAAATGGCTCTCCACATACAAGGGATTCTCTCTAAGATTAACTCATGATTCCATTTCCAAAACTCTGTAGTCCAAACAGATAGGCTGACACATTCAAAGTAATAAAAGAATAAGATCATCAACTAAGTAGTCTATATTTTGCAAAATTATACTTCAAAAACTAAGTATAATAATATTTATAGATTTCAAGTATTAGTGTGTGGGCATCTTGTGAGAGTGAGGCATTATTTAGCCTACCACAATACCAATATCATAAGGTTCTCCAAAGCAACTGAAAATGGGTCCCATCAGTTTGGTCTTATCCATATCTATCCTTGACTTAAACTACTTCTGGGCGATATAAATATTTAAAGCCTTTTCCAATATCTGATTTATTTATTTCCTGGTGAATTAATACCCTCTAAACTCCCCAATTGTAAAATGAAGAATTTAGGAGGTTTGTGTTCTTTAGATAGTGAAATGATTAAAAATATTATGAACTTCGGGGTTGAAAACAGATGAGAATCTCCAACACTTAATAAGGATGTGGTTTTAGAAAAGGTATTTAACTTTCAATGTCTTATTTGTAAAATGAATTCCATATTGTCTACTTCTTTAGTTTTATTGGTCCATAGATAAAGAAAATTGTGCTACCAGGTAGATCATATCCAGAATCTCACCCATACCTAATTTAGATTATTTAGATGATGAAATTTAGATAAGATTTGAGGATTTGAATTGATGCTATAATGGGTTCAGAAATTTTGAGGACCTTGAGATGGAGCAAACATTTGGAGTAACATTAATCTTTGGCAGTCAGAGGGCTAGACTGTGATGTGTAGAATAAGGTTTACCCAAGTATTTCTGTATCTTAATTCCCAGAACTCTGAATATTATGTTACATGGCAAAGGAGATGTAAGGTTACAGATAGAATTAAGATTGCTAATTAGTAGACATTAAAATGGAGATTTTCCTGAACATCCAAATGGGCTCAATGTAATCTCAAGCTTCCTGAAAAGTAGGAGAGACTATTCAAGAAGAGGTTAGAGTGATGTGATGTGAGAAGGACTTGACTCACTGTTACTCACTTTGAATATGGAGAAAGCAGTTGGCAAGCCAATAATAGTGGGTAGCTTCTAGAAGCTAGAAAGGGAAGGAAACATAATTTCCTATCTAACTTCAAGAAAGGAACACAGTCCTTCTGACACATTTGTTTTAGCCAGGTGAGACCTGTGTTGGACTTCTGACATACAGAGTTGTAAAATAATACTTTTGTCTGTTTTCAAGCCAGTATACTTCAGGTAATTTAGTACAGGAGCAAGAGAAAATTAATATACCTATTTGAGTTTTCATGAGGATTAAATTTAATTAATGTATATAATACTGTCATCCCAGTGACAGGTTAATTCATAGAAATTCATGTTATATTTCTTCTGATATCTCTTTCCTCTTTTTAGATTTTATTAATATAATGTGAATTGAAATCACATTATTATTATTAAACTAATAGCTTTCATGTTATATATTCCCTTTGGAAATAATTTTTGAAATTTATATTCAGTGTTTGTGACCATATTTGCAATATTTCTACTTAGTCATATGTTTAGTTGCTTTGAATCACTGTCAACATACCATAATTTACTCATATCAGTTTCTTAACTTTATCTAGAGTGATGTGCTTTCTGAATTCTTATAGTTCTAAGGTGTCTCTTTTGAATGACAACTTACCTGGGCATCAAATTTTGGATCAAAATCTCTTTCTGTCAGAATTCTTCTTCAGGTATAACTCTGCTATTTTTGAGTGTTTGGTATTGCAAAAGAGAAGCTAGAAGCCAGAGTAAATTTTGTTTATAGGTTATCAGTGTTTCCTCTTTGGACCCTTGTAGACTTTTTCAAAACTCTTATGTTAAATATGTTGCTAGCTTCTGTATTCCATACTTTTTCAGACTAGGTACCCTGATCAACTGTCCCATGGAAAACAATTTAAAACATGGGATACAATTCTTTAAAACTTTTTATACATTCACCAATGGAAGAACATCAGAAATACTCAGGGGAAAAAAACTATGAGAAAGTGCAAATCTTTAGCTCCAAAGCTGAAACATTGAGGATGGCTGTCATCTTGAGTTGATCTTGTGCTCAAGTTGTCACCAAGAGCAAGAGAAAAGGCAAACATTCCTGAATCTGCCTGAGGTGGAACTGTTGAGAAAATTTGCCCTCCCTTCCTTTATTAAGCTGGGAAAGCAAAGGGTTGTATCCTTGCTATAAAAATGAAATAGAAATAAACCTACATGGCTCTTCCTGCTTCTTTTCCTTCATTCTCTACGGAAAACTACCAGGAGTATTGCTTGCTTCACATCTCAGGTATAAGTAAAGAAGGAAAAAAGCCAACCTTTACTCAGGTTGATAGTCAAGATTCACACTCTAGAGATTGTTAAGAAAATTTTTGAAAGTCTAAAGTAAGAATTTAGTGTAAAGTACTCCATTTAAATTGCCTGATAAAAACAATACACATTCTCCCTACATGCATCTACTTCAACCTAGGCCTCAAAACACACCAATAGATAAAGTTGTAGGAAATGTGAGCTCTCATTTAAAAAAAAAAAAAAAAAAAAAGGTATAAAATACCATGAATGAAAGCTAACAAAACAACAGTGGAATTAAACCTCTAAAGGGTTGAAATTTATCAAAATCAGCATATTTAAAGAAATAAAAAGGACTCAACATAAGTAAGAACAACAAACTTAAAAAATGAAAAAGAATCAGAAACAGCCAGAAATACAAATATATATCGTTAAAAGTTTATGAATGAGCTTAATAGCTGATAGACCCACCCCAAAGAAGGGTTTTTGAACTGGAATATACAACTGGAAAAAATACATAGAATGCAAAAGAGAGGGAAAATGAAATTGAAAATACAGAAAAAAGGTAAAGACGAGGAGATTGAGAAAGTCAAATATTTGTCTAATCAGAGAAGGAACAGGGCAGAGTGAAATAGAGATAGTATGTAGGAAGATAATTGGTAAAAGTTTTCCAGAAATGATAGATGAGTATGTTCAGATTCAGGAATCTCAATGAATCTCAAGCAGAAAGAAAAAAAAAATTACAATATTTTTAAAATTGTAAAGTAGCAAAAACAGAAGAGATCTTAAAAGAAGCTGTAGAGAAAAGACAGAGTATGCAGCAATTGAAAGTGGAAGTCTGAAAAGAGCAGCATTATACTATCAGTGGCCAAGGTAAAAATGTTTTACCGTCTCATTAAACGTTATATACTCAATAACATAATATTCAAAATGAACCAAAAATGTGTATAAATATATAACACTGATAGAAATACAATAATAATGGGTTATGTTAGAACATCCGTCATCCTTTGACAGATTAAGTAGAATGATCCACTCCAAAAAGAAAAAAAAGACAAGATAGATAAAAATTGCTACATGGGCTGGCATGACAAACTGAAATCCAGGGAAACCAAAGACATTGTTGACTAAAGAAAGAAAAATAAAGCTCCTGGTAGACTTCCGTAGAGAATGAAGGAAAAGAAGCAGGAAGAGCAATGTAGGTTTATTTCTATTTCATTTTTATAGCAAGGATACAACCCTTTGCTTTCCCAGCTTAATAAAGGAAGGGAGGGCAAATTTTCTCAACAGTTCCACCTCAGGCAGATTCAGGAATGTTTCTCTTTTCTCTTGCTCTTGGCGAATAGAGAATTTTATTCTGTATTAAAATATAGTAGGTAGTGGCAAGCTAGAATTTTATTCTGTATTAAAATATAGTAGGTAGTGGCAAGCTATTTTCTTCTATTTCAACAACTATAAAACGAAATACATCATAAGATTATAGTTTTAAAGACACTGCATAGGTGTAGAAGCATAGAAGCTTATATATCAACTAAAATTTTAAAGACAGAAGAATTCTTCCTAGTTGTATTGTTAATCAGTCTTTCCTCTTTGAGGTCACTGGATGAAGACTGAGCTTGCCATGCGTAGAAAAGCTCTACTAGGTGTAGCTAAATGAATAAACAAACAAAGTGAGCTTTCTAAAAACTGCTACATGGGCTGGCATGACAAACTGAAATCCAGGGAAACCAAGACATTGTTGACTAAAGAAAGAAAAATAAAGCTTTTAAAGAATTAAAGTTAGTTTTATTCGGAAGTCTTACTGAGGACTGTAGGTGATTATAGCCTGAAAGGAGTCTTTCGGGGAGATTCTATCAGACTGTTCCAAAACAGTGTTTCAGTTCATAACTTACATATACAGGTTGTGAAAGTTCAGTATGTATGAAATGCATTTTAAAACTTTTTTCTCCTTTCTCCCTCCTATTAAGATGTGACCCTGAAATAGACTGTAGACACATTTTTTTCTTAGTCTTAAAATATAGCCTTGAAATGTACTTTGAAACTTTCCTCTCTTTCCCACCAGACACTCCCTTGCAATACACACACTTATCTAATTGTATTCTTGTTTAAAAATTCCAGGGACTTATTTTACAACAAGCCAGGCATGGAAGCTCAGTTGTGGATTCTCTTCCACTTGGAAATTACCTCAAGATGGATTATCTACAACCTATCTTTAACTGACATGGTATCAGCTGGAACTCCAGGTAGACACTAATGCAAGATAGCACGTGGAGCAAGACATGCAGACCTGCAACCTGTGCTACTTCTGGGTATTTCTCATACCAAGCCTCCACTTTTAAACCCCTCCCCTCAGCTGAACACCTAAAATGGTTTTTTAAAGATATGAGCCTGGCCACTTCCCAGTTGGTAGCATTTGATACATAAAACTGCCTTCCTTTCACCACACTTCACTTCTTGAGTTTTTGGCCTCTGAGCAGCAAGCAGCTGTACTTCAGCCAGTTACAAGTATGTGCTCAGAAGTTACTTACATTAAAGCAAAATCACATCACCGTTTAGGTGCAAGAGTATATCTGGTTGTGGATCACAGAGACATAATCACTAACCGTGTCAGAAGTTGTCTTATGTATAGGAAAAGGCAAAGACTAGGGTCATTTATCTTTTAAAGAATGTAGTGACTCAGGCAAGAGATTTGGTGTCCATGTGCTGTATCCTTGTTTTATTTTCAAATCATCCTTCTGGAGAGCTGCATGTCATTACAAATCAGGGCTTTGTGAAATTTTGCTGGCAAGCAGAAACGAACAAACATAACTTCTTACATTTGCTACTTTGTCTCACAACACACATCCAATTTTCTCTAAGGGACATTTTTTAAGTGAAACGGTGGCACAAGAATATGGGAGCTCGATCTCCTGACCTCGTGATCCTCCCGTCTCGGCCTCCCAAAGTGCTGGGATTACAGGCTTGAGCCACCGCGAGTTATACCTGATATAAATGATGAATTGATGGGTGCTGACGAGTTGATGGGTGCAGCACACCAACATGGCACAAGTATACATATGTAACAAACCTGCACGTTACGCACATGTACCCTAGAACTTAAAGTATTAAAAAAAAAAAAAAAAAAGAATGTGGGAGCTAGACCAGAAAGGTAGAGTGCAGATCTCCCTGAGTCTCACAGTGCTTGCGATTGATTCAAAGTCCTGCTAGAAGAATGATCAAGAAAACACACACGCGTGCACACACATGCACACACACACACATGCTCACACAAGACAAAACTTATCCTTGAAACATTTGACAATAAAAGGGAGTGAGTCTATCCATATCCCTGAACCAGCTAAATTCATGATGTCATTAAAGTAGTCAGCACTTTACTATTTAATGTTTAACATAGCACACTATGTATTTTATTGTGTAAGTTATATACCTGGCTTTTGTCTCTGTTTCCTGGCATATTATTCTTAAAATCTTTGGAATCTCCAAAGCGATGTTGTTTTGTATACTAACAAGTTTACTGATGGCTGAGAGCCCCTAGGTAGCTTCAGGATGAAGGCTGGTCATAGAAAAAAACAAGACATGATTAGAGGATTGGGACTTTCAGCTCCATCTCCAACTTCCAGAGAGGATAGAGGGGTTGAAGGTTAAGTCAATCATGAAAGGCCAGTGGCTTCATCAATCATGCCTATGTAATGAAGGTTCTATAAAACTCCAAGAGAACTGGGTTTGGAGAGCTTTTAGATAACTGAACACATGGAGGATCCTAGAAGGAGACACACTCGTCGAAGCTCCGCCCCCACCTGCATACCTCACCCTGTGCATCTCTTCATTTGTTTTCTTTGTCCAATAAACTGGTAAAGGTAACAGGTGTTTCTCTGAGTTCTGTGGGCCATGCTAGAATATTAAACCCAAAAAGGGTGTTGTGGGAAGCTCAATTTGAAGCAGGTCTCTGTGAGATCTGATGCTGCTGACAGGAAGATAGTGTCAGAATTGAATTGGAGGACACTCAGGTGATGTCTGCTGTAGAGCTGATGACTTGCTTGGTGGTTGGGAGAAACCCCCATATTTGGTCACTGAAATCTTATGTATTGATTGTTGCAGTATGAGAGTAGAGGAAAGACAGTTTGTGTTTTTGAAGTTTTAAGCTACATCTAAACTCGCACAGCTTTCAGTAGAACAATGGAAGCCAGAAAACAATAGAATAAAATCTTTAAAGTGATCAAAGGGAAAAAAACATCAAAAATGAAGGTTATAGGGATTTGGGAAATATGATAACATCAATAGAAATATAGATTTGGGATCTTTCCAAATCACTGCATGGGAACTGGGTAGTTACCAAAATCAAAGCCTGTGGATGACATTTAAAAAAGCAAAACAAGGCCGGGCGCGGTGGCTCAAGCCTGTAATCCCAGCACTTTGGGAGGCCGAGACGGGTGGATCACGAGGTCAGGAGATCGAAACCATCCTGGCTAATATGGTGAAACCCCGTCTCTACTAAAAAATACAAAAAAACTAGCCGGGCGAGGTAGCGAGCGCCTGTAGTCCCAGCTACTTCGGAGGCTGAGCCAGGAGAATGGCGTAAACCCGGGAGGCGGAGCTTGCAGTGAGCTGAGATCGGGCCACTGCACTCCAGCCCGGGCGACAGAGCTAGACTCCGTCTCAAAAAAAAAAAAAAAAAGCAAAACAAAAGCTTAGGTGATGATGTATCCTTATGAACCCCAAAATACAAGGGGGAGAGGATAAACCATTAAGACCCATAAGATTTGTGTGTTATCAACATCTGTGTAGAGGAAAGCAGAGGGAAGCAACACAGCACTGACCTGAGAACAGAACTCCAAAATAGGCAGCATGCATTCACTAGAAAGCACAGTGCGCTAATATAACACAACTGATGGGTTTAGTTCACTGTAAAAGTGGCTAATTGCAAGCCACCCATAGTAAGGCCTCAGGGAGCTGAAACTGATTATTTCGGATTAACTTTCAAACTGAACCACCAGGCCTTCCTCCCAGGGCAGGGCTCAGATCTAAGGAGGAACTGCTTGGAGTGGAATCACAATAAGGATGACAGAGCAAGAAGAAGATGGGTCGGATAAAAGTGCTAGAGAGAAAGAACTAGAGAATCTCAGAAAACAAACTCAATTTTTTTGACAATGCACACACACACAAAAAATGGATGAAGGGAAACATTATTAAGTTATAAAAGCTATCTAAATCAAAATCTCTTCACATAGTCCAGGAAGAATAATTTCACATGAAAATGAGAGACACAAAATGTTAAGATCAAATCCCACACGAATCTACCATGAGAAGAAAAAAAATGTGAGTTAGAAGCAGAAGAATAATCCTACAGAATAACTGGAAAGACATATTCAAGAGATAAATGCAACTTTAATAGAATGTTTCAAAATGGGCTGAAAAACTTTAAGGAAATAATTCAAAACACAAAAGAACAGCACAAATCAGAATTAGAATAATAGAAATTACATAACAGAACTTAAGAATTAAAGGCTGGGCGCGGTGGCTCACACCTGTGATCCCAGCACTTTGGGAGGCCAAGGTGGGCAGATCACGAGGTCAGGAGATGGAGACCATCCTGGCTAACACGGTGAAACCCAGTATCTACTAAAAATACAAAAAAATTAGCCAGGCGTGGTGGTGTGCACTTGTAGTCCCAGCTACTCGGGAGGCCGAGTCAGGAGAATGGCTTGAACCAGGGAGGCGGAGGTTGCAGTGAGCTTGCACTCCAGCCTGGGTGACAGAGTGAGACTCTGTCTTAAAAAAAAAAAAAAAAAAAAAAAATCAGAAACAACATTTTAAAAAGACTTATATACAGGTTGTCTTGTGGAACATAAATTTTCATTTCTCTTGAATAAAGATAAATGAAATAGTATAATTGCTGGGTCATATTGTAAGTTAGTCTATAAGGTGAGTTATTATGGTGAATTACATGTTTAATTAAGAAAGTACTATACTCTTTTCCATAATACTGCACCATTTGTATTCCCATCAGCAGTATGATAAGACTTTATTTTCTGCAAATCCTTGCCAGCATTTTATATCCTCACTACATTTTTAAAATTTTAGCCATTTTGATAGACGTGAAGTAATAATAAATTTTGAATCAGACGTTAGTCCTTAAAAATAATTCTTTATCAAGTTGTTTTGCCTATTCTGGGTTCACTTGCCTTTTCATGTGGATTTTAGAATCTGCTTGTAGAACTGATTGCTTGCTTGGTGGTTGGGAGAAACCCCCATATTTGGTCACTGAAATCTTATGTGTTGATTGTTCACAAAAAGCCTGCTGAGATTTGATTGCCATTGTGTTGAATCTTGAATCAGTTTGGGGGGAATTGACATAACAACATTGAGACTTCCTACCTATAACATGGTGTATCTCTCCATTTACTTAAGTGGTCCGTAATTACTCTTAGCATTTCAAAGTTTTCAGTTTATAAGTTTTGCATATCTTTTGTAACCTTTATTCTTGAATATTCCAAAACTTTGAATGTGATTGTAAACATACTTTTTTTAGTTAAAAAATAATTTAGAAACAAGGTCTTGCTATGTTGTCCAGACTGTACTTAAATAGCCTCCTGAGCAGCTGGGACTTCAGGAAATTTCTATTTCCAATTGTTTGTTGCTTGTATATAGAAATACAATTGATTTTTATATTTTGATCCTGACACCTAAACTCACTCATTAGGGCAGTTACTTTTTATAGACTCCATTGGATTTTTTGAATTGATAATCATGTCATCTGAGAATAGAGACAGTTTAACTTTTCTTTCCAATGTAGTCTTTTATTTCTTTTCTTGTTATATCTCACAGACTAGAATCTCCACCTATATGTTGAATAGAAGTGGTGAGGGCTGCTACGCTTGCTTTGTTACTGATCTTAGGAAAAGCACTCAGTCTTTTACCATTAAATATCATGTTTACTGTAGGTTTTAAGGAGTTACTTCTTAGTAAGTGGAATGATTTTTCTCTAGTTCTAGTTTGCTGAGACTTTATCATGAAACAATATTGAATTGTGTTAAATGCTTTTTCTACATATATTGAAATGATCATATGAATTTGCTTTTCTAATTTGTTAGTATGGTGAATTACATTGATTGAAGTTTGAATGTTGTGCCTACCTTACATTGCTAGGATAAACTCCACATAATCATGATATATTGCCTTTTCCACATATAGTTGAATTAGATTTGGTAACATGTTCTGAAGAATTATAGAATTTATGGTCATGAAGGATATCGATCTGTAATTTTTTTTTCTTATTAATGTCTTTTTTTTTTTTTGTTTTCCAAACAGAGTAATAGGGGACATATAGAATGAGTTGGAAACTGTTTCCTTATATTTAATTTTAAAAGACGTTGTGAAAAAAATATATATTTTTCTGAAAAGCTTTGTTTTCATTCCACAGTGAAGCCCTCTGGGCCTGAACTTTTCTTTGAGGGCGTTTTTCCCACCTTTATTGAGGTATAATTGACAAAAATTGTATATATTTAAAATGTACAACATAATGTTTTAATATACATTTAAAATGTAAATATTTACCACCATCGACTTAATATATCTATAACCTTACATAGTTATCATTTTTGTGATAACAATTTATACTTTTCTTAGCAAATTTCAAGTATACAATAAAATATTATTAACTCTAGCCACCATCCTGTACATTACATCTCAAGAATTTATTAATCTTACGTATCTGAAACGTTACACTGTTTGATCAACATTTGCCATTTCTCTCACCCCAGTCCATTGTACTTATTGCTTCTGAATTCATCTATTTATGATTCCACATGTGAGTTAATACAGTATTTGTCTTTTTGTGTTTCATTTATTTTCCTGTATGGGTTTCATGTGATACCGTTTTCCTTCTGCTTTCCGTACCTACTTCAACATTTCTCATAGTAGCCTCTGTGGTGAAAGAATCTTTCAGCTTTTTTATATCTTTTTTCTTTTTTTGAGACAGGGTCTCACTCTGTTTCCCAGGCTGGAGTGCAGTGATGCAATCCTGGCCCACTGCCACCTCCGTCTCCAGGATCAAGTGATCCACCCACCTCAGCCTCCCAGGTACTGAGACTACAGGCATGCACCACCACGCCCGGCTTTTTTCTTTTTCTTTCTTTTTTTTTCTTTGTGAGATGGGTTTTTGCCATGTTTCCCAGGCTGGACTCAAACACCTGGGCGAAGCAATTCTCCCACCTCAGCCTCACAAATTGCTGGAATTACAGGCATGAGCCACCATGCCCGGCCCCAGCTTTTTCATATCTTAAAAGTTCTTTATTTTGCCAGTCTTTTTGAATTGCCACAGGATATATAATTCTAGGCTATCACCTTTTTCCTTTATTATTTTAAAAATGTTGCCTCATTCTCTTCTGGTTTGCATTTAGACAAGAAATAGGTAGTCTTCCTTATCTCTGTTTCTCTGTACTGTGTCTTTTTTTTTTTTTGCTGCTGCTTTTAAGATTTTATTTTTATCACTGGCTTTGGGAAACTTGATTATGATGTACAAAACTTACTGTAGTTTTCTTCATATTTCTTGTGCTCAAAGTTGATTGAAATACTTGAATCTTCATGTTTATAGTTTTAATCACAGTTGGAAAAAAGTTAGCCATTGTTTTTTCAAACATCTTTTCTGGTTTTCCATTTCCTTTGAGGTCTCCAATATTATGTGTATCAGGCTTTTGAAGTTCTCCCATTGCTACTGATGTTCTGTCAACTACTTTTTTTTTTTTATTTTTCCCTCTGTTTTATTTTCAATGATTTCTGTTGATACTAATTACTAATCTTTTATTCCACCATGTCTAACTGATCATTAATCTCATGCAGTATTTTACATTGTAGTCTTCGACTGTAGAAGTTTTTAAAAAATATGTGTCTAATTAACATATTTATCTTTGATTTAGTTTTTTGAACATGTGGTATAGAGCTATAAAAGAGCTATAATAACTCTTTTAATGTCCTAGACTGTTAATTATATTATCTGTGCCATTTCTGGTTTAATTTGTTTGATTTTTTCTTCTCGTTATTGAACACATTTTCCTTCTTCTCTACATACCTATTAAATTTTTACTTGCTATCATTGTGAATTTTACCTGGTGGGTGCTGAATATCTGTTCTGCGTTGCAGTTAAATTACTTAAAATTTTTTTTATTTGGATATACCTTTTAAGCTTTTTTAGGGAAAAAGAGAACACGAGCAACAGTTAATCTGTGGGTATTTTTGCCTTCTAATGAGACAAAAACCTTCAGAGTACTCTAGCTCACGCCTCATGGATTGTGAGGTTAACTGACCTGATGGGAACCAAAATATTGTCACATTGTATGATTGCTTGGGTTGTTTTCTCTAATCTTTTCAGATGATGCTTTTCCCATCTTTGATTCGTTTTCTCAAATTCATGTGCTACTCAGTACGTAGCAGCTCCTCAAGTGGGACTCTGTAGATCCCTGGAATTCTCTTTCTGTGCAGCTCTCTACCTTTCAGTACTCTGCTTCGCAAATTCTATCCACCTTGGCCTCCTTGGAACTCCAGGTCTCTCTCTTTAAACTCAGGAAGACCATTCCACTACCATGCCTAAGTTCCTCTGTGTTGTAAACTTGAAACTTCCTCTAGACTGTAAGCTAGGGTTATTGTATTACTCATCTCATTTGTGTCTTGTCTCTCAGAGATCACTGTCATTTATTACCCAATGTCCATTGTCTTGTGAACTGTTGTTCCATACATTTTGTCTGTTTGCTTTTGTTTTGGGAAATAAAGTAAATCTCGCTTCTCTTCTTTTGTCTTGGTTAGAATCAATGTCACAAGAGATTTTGAATGCTTTTTCAAACCACTAATGGTACCAGTTGTCTCAGGTTGGGCTTTGTGGAAACAGACATTGAGACATGCTTGGCATACAGGATATTTACAGGAATCAACATCTGTAGAAGGAAGAAGATGGAAACAGGATTGGATAGATGGAGATTTCAAACTATGACGCCGGCCCAACATTATCTTGCCAATCCCATGGGGAGCTCTGAAAAATACATTGTCCTGTGGTGAAGTGAAATGGGCAGGTCTTTATGTTGACATGACAATCACTCATTGCCTGTGAATCAGCCTGGTAATGTATCCTATTATGTAAGGTGGCTATCTGCAGCTGAAGCTAATTGTAACCTGATACAACTGACAGAGATTGTATAGTGCTCTGTAGCAACAATTCTTGAAGGGAAAATCTTAATGACACATCTCCATTTCCACCACATTGGTTACATGGAAATACTATTCATGGTAAAGGTGGCACAGCAGAGCAGTAGTGAAAGAGATGAACTGTTCAAAAAGTTTTGCTGGGTTAATTAATCATACATAAAAAAGAGTAAACTATTACCTGTATCTCTTACCACATACCTAAAAGGGATTCTTATTGGATTACAAATATGAAAGTAAAAGCAAAACAAAATAAAATGAAAAACAAACTTCTGAAAGATGACATACAAGAACTGGAGAAGGATTTTTGAAACAGAATAAAAAAAACAAAAACCACTAAGTAATATATAAAGTATGATGTTGCAATTAAGAACTTTTTCATCAATGGATGAGACTCTGAAAAAACAAGCTACGAAGTGAGCTAAATTATTTGTAACTGATAGACATTTGTATCAACATCCTACAAAGAACATTTACATAACAGTAATAGAAATCAGTAGGAGAAATAAAATTTTAATCACCATCAAACATATGATCAGTTGCTTTTATCAATATTAATCAGTTGGAAAAAAATATGCTTTAAGATACCACCATACATTTATGTTTGGCTAAAGTTGAAAATATTGTACTTTAAGTGTTTCCAAGAAAGTACAACTACTGGTTCATGTTAATTGGTAAAAATACTTTGGCAAATTTTGGCACTTTCTCATAACGATGAAGATGAGCATATATTCCAGACCCAGCAATGCTGCACCTTTACATGTATATTAATGCACACACAAAGATACCCAGGAAATACGTACAAAGATGTTCAGAACAGCATTACTTATACAATTAAAAACTGGAAGTAATCTAAGCATTAATTAACTATAAAGGGTATGCATAAATTGTGGTATAACCATACAACGTCATACTATACAAAATTAAGAGCAAATGAATTACAGATCACGCAACAAAAATTGATGAATTTCACAAGCATAATGTTGGGTAAAAAAAAGCTAAAGAAAAAAATGCATTCAGCGTAATTATATTTACATAAAGTTCAGAAAAAAGGCAATCATTATATTTAAGAATACGTATATCATGGTAAACCCATATAGAAAAATTAAAAAATTATTACTACAAAAAAAAAACAGGCTATAGTTACTCATGGGGAGGTGACAGATTGTGGTAGGAAAGAGGAATGATTCTGAGGCACTGGCATACTCTTTAGATCATGGATGTTTATGATTCATAAAGCAGTATGTTTATATTTTATGTACTTTTCCATATTATTATTTCCATATCATGGGAATCTGAGGCCTAGACTATTTAAGTATTTTGAAATTTCCAGTGGTGACACAGCTCTTAAATTATTATAGCAGAAAGGCTGGGCACGGTGGCTCACATTTGTAATCCCAGCATTTTGGGATGTCGAAGCGGGTGGATCCCCTGAGCTCAGGAGTTCAAGACCAGCCTGACCAACATGGTGAAACCCCGTCTCTATGAAAAATACAAAAATTAACTAGGGAGGGGTGAGTGGTGGGTGCCTGTAATCCCAGCTACTCGGGAGGCTGAGGTAGGAGAATGGCTTGAACCCGGGAGGCGGAGCACCATTGCACTCCAGCTGGGGCACCAGAGTGAGACCCAACCCCAAAAAAAAAAAAAAAAAAAAAAAGAGTTACAGCAGAAAAATTTTATGCATAAAATTAGATTAAGTAATCAAATTAGATATGATTGTGGTGGATTGTGTTGACTAGACAAAGAACTTGCAACCCTTATTTGCAGTGAAGGACAATGGGAAGCTGGATAGAAATCGATAAACAACCAATTTATGTACCATCATCCATCTAGCCTCCCAAGCCAGAGACATAGCATATCCAGCAATGAGAAGTCACCTTTCATCTTCCTTCATGATAAGTTGTGAATGTGGAATACCACGTAGGATTAGTTATAGACCTAACCCAATGACTTACATGCAGCAGGAAGTTCCAACCTCAGGGCTTAAAAAATTATTTTATTTTGGTAAGCCATGTCATATTGAACACATACATTTATTGCCATTTTCTCCTCAGATTCCACCAAAATTATAGTATAGGAATAAAAAAAGTATATAAATCCACAAAAACAAAAAGAAAAGAGATTTAAATAAAAGAGTGCAACAAATGATGTCAACCAAGTTTTGTTTTATTTTGTTTGTCTTTATTTTGGTATAAAGGAACTTTTGCATTTTTGTTTCAGTGGTTTTCTGTGTATTAATATCTTTATATAATTACCTCTTTCTTTTCTTACTTAGGCTTCTACTGTTCAGTTTGTCAGCTTTAACTGAGTGACCCTTAACTGCTTTCTACAGGACAATCAACGAGATTATTATATTATTTTTCTTTCTTCTATCTTCTCTAAGTTTTTTTTTACTTTGTCCGTGTATTAGTCTGTTCTCATGCTGCTAATAAAGACATACCTGAGACTGGGTAATTTATAAAGGAAAGAGGTTTAATTGACTCGCACTTCCACATGGCTGCGGAGGCCTCACCATCGTGGCTGAAAGTGAATGAGGAACAAAGTCATCTCTTACATGATGGCAGGCAAGAGACCTTGTGCGGGGCAACTCCCATTTATAAAACCATCAGATCTCGTGAGACTTATTCACTACCACAGGAACAGTATGGGGGAAACTGCCTCCATGATTCAATGATCTCCACTGGCCCCACCTTTGACATGTGGAGATTATTACAATTCAGGGTGAGATTTGGGTGGGGACAGAGCCAAGCCATCTTAGTCAGTAAATGTAGCATTTATGTAATAGTCTTCTACCCTTAAGCCCAGCTTTATTATGCATTTATGGTTTAAATACATTATCTAAATTATTTATTAATATATTTATATATGACCTACATTTATAAGTATATATATTAAATTGATCTAAATTTATGTATTCATTTATAATAAATATATTAAATAAATATATTCACTGGTTGCCATCCATCTTTTGGCTGCAGTTTCCTCAGTCATTCTTGTGGTCATATAAAGCTTGTACTGTAGCAGAATCCTTAGGAATAGCCTATGAAAGCAATATTCCTTGAGTTCTTATAGTTTAAAATAGCTTTTTCTAAAGGCCTGAAACTTGAAGGAGAGCTTGATATAAAATCCTTTATATATTTCTAGACATTTTAAAAAATGTTTCTTCACTATATTTTTTTTGTATTGCTTTCTGTAAAGGTTGTACATCTGAGATATGGCAAATACTATTATAAATTCACTTAAGTAATTTTACATTGAAAATGAAAGTGTTTTATGAATAGGAATATAATATGAATACCAATTTTGTTGGAGCACAGCAGGATGGTACAATGTTATGAAATTAAGAAATTTATGAAGCAGAAATATACTTGAGATTAGTGTTGGTGCATTATAATTTTGTTTAGTTAAACAATGACAGTGTACTATTTAAAATATAACTCTGTCAGAATTTACAAATATTTCTGTATACCACAGAATGACTAAGCTGAACTTTTTTTGTGATGAAGCCTATGTTGAATTCCTTCCCTTCCTGAAAAACAAACAAACAAAACATCGGTATGGCAGGACGTTTTCTTCTCTTTCTTCCTAGCACCAATAAAATTTTTAGAAATGTCCTAAATTTATTTCACTACTTTTTAAATCAACATAAACACTACTACTATATTTCACTATTTTGTAAATCAACAAAATGGTATTGTATATTTTATAAATGATTCTTCCAAAATTTGGTTGCATTTTCTTTTCAAAAGTAGCTGAACATCTTTAAACAAAACAGTTAATAAATTTAGATTGCCAGAAAACATTCAGCTTTGGAAATTCTTAGAGAGTTGTGGTTTTTAAAAATAAAGATTACAAATAAGAATACATTGAACTTTATCCGTACAAAGCAAGGAAAAACCTAAAATGGAAACCAAGAGTAGGAGAAACTAGAGATGATAAAGTTGTATATTAAAAAAGATACATATGTGGCCGGGCGCGGTGGCTCAAGCCTGTAATCCCAGCACTTTGGGAGGACGAGACGGGAGGATCACGAGGTCAGGAGATCGAGACCATCCTGGCTAACATGGTGAAATTCCGTCTCTACTAAAAAATACAAAAAACTAGCCGGGCGTGGTGGCGGGCGCCTGTAGTCCAGCTACTCGGGAGGCTGAGGCAGGAAAATGGCTTGAACCCGGGAGGCGGAGCTTGCAGTGAGCTGCACTCCAGCCCGGGTGGCAGAGCGAGACTCCGTCTCAATAAATAAATAAATAAATAAATAAATAAATAAATAAATAAATAAATAAAAAACCATACATATGTATTTTTACTCTTTAGCACATGCCTGTGTGCACTCATGCAACCATACACACAGTTATTTGAGGAATACAACTTTTCTAATGTTACCCATGTTTGAGTTTCCTCTCTAAACAGTAATCTTGATGGGAGTAATTTATTAAATGTTTATATCCAAATTGTGAAATACACTTTCTTGCGATAAAATCTTATATATATTTTTACTTTTAAAATTTCCTTAATTAGTTTTAATAGTTTCATAAAAGAGCTGAGATGCATAGACATTTTGTGCCCCACCTCACATTCTCTTGGCAACAGTTTTCCTCCAGTCATTGTGCAAAGTAATCTGAAAACACTTCATCTGCGTCATATACCTTTATCTTTCTGTTTTTCGGCTTCTCTGTTGCCAATATGTAGAATGCCTGGTAGAAAGATGCTTATAAAACCTGGAAGTGAGAGGAGTAAATGCAAAATAGTGCAACACTTGTCCAACTTAGGAATGGGAACTGGTGTGTAAATTCTCCCTGATTCTGTCTCAAGTGGAAAATACACCTGAGATGATTTCTACAAGGCTTCTTAGAAAGATGGAGCCCCATGTCATATTGCAATAATTAGTGCAACCGTATACTCTAAGGTTTAATTTTCTTCCTTCCTTTCTTTCTCTTCCCGGGTTCCCACTTCTCTTCTTTGAGATAATTTAATAACAAACAAACAAACAAACAAACAAACAAACAAAAAATATCTGCTTACAAGCCTTTGTATTCAGCTCTGCTTTTGGAGATGACCTAGGCATGAGACAAACTGCAATATTTTGAAGTACAAGCCTTCTTACTGAGCATCTTTTTTTTAAAATTAAAGATTCAGAAAATGAAATTAATCATATTTCAGAATTTTATGGACTAACTGCTCTACTAACAACAAAAACAAGTTTACAGGCAGAGTGTTCGGAACTGTTGTTGATTAGGAGGAAAAAATTATTTTTGTGCAATGATGGCTGGCATTTCCAAAAAAATTACATTTCCATCATTATCTAAAATCCCAGCTTTTCCAAACCATTACAATTTTTATTAAACTTTAGTTTTTTAAATGGAGCATACAAGTGCTAAATGAATTGCTTTGTTCAGATTTGAATAAACTACCCACAGTTTTGAATTTTTGACTGAATTTTTGTATATTTGTAGTATACTTTTCTATAATCCTATCAATACAGAAAGTTACTAAGACTTGCAGTTTCTACAAAATTTTGTATGCCTGACCCTAACTTTGGAGTATTCCAGACCATATTTCTCAAAAAAGTCTATTTTAGAGATAATTTCTCCTATATCTTTCTTCCAAATCAGAAAGTTATATAGTTTGTTATAGTGGGAAATAAGTTTTTAAGGAACATCAGGACATATAATTCTACTCCATATATCTAACTAAAATATTAACTCCTGGAAGGAAGGAATTTTTGTCTCTTTTTAAAACTACTACATCCTCAGTGTTTAGAGCAATGACTTACATAAGGTAGGTACTCAGTAGATATTTGTTAAATTGAATAAATTAATATATAAGAACTCAATAATAGGAAAGAAGCTCAATAAGTATATTCACAATGAAATAATCACTGAGGTTTTTCTGTAGGCTATAGAATTTGGAGCAAAATTGAACTAAAACAAATTTCAGTAAAGAAATTACTTTAGAAATAACTTACAATTAACAAGACAGTATGACTGTAAATATATACAAATAAAAAGTCCACGTAGAGTTAAAAGTAAGTTTGCATGAAAGTAGCAGAAAAAAATGCTTTTTTGATTTTTAAGAGTTAAGTTGAAGTTTGTTTTAAAATAATGAGTAACGATTATGGATAATTATTATACTACAAAGTTTAAACATTCGTATAAAAATATAAATAAATATTGTGTCTGTCCACTAGATGGCAGCAAAGATTTATTTTAGAATCAGTATCCAACCTGTCATTAAACCAAATAGTATGTATCTTAAAAAGCTAACGTGTAAGAAATGCAGATTCTTTTGTTGTTTTTCCTTAGAAGTAAAACTTCATCAGAAAGGTTCTATCATTGGTGCCTAGAGTTTCTGCGACTTTTTTTGTACTTGGCTTCTTCTAAACTCTCCATTCTTTTATTATTATTATTATTATTTTCCCTGTGACACAGTGGTCTCTCTCTCTCGCCCAGGCTGGAGTGCAGTGGCGCGATCCCGGCTTGCTGTAACCTCTGTCTCCCGGGTTCCAGCGATTCTCCTGCCTCAGTCTCCCGAGGAGTTGGGGCCTGCGACACTACTCCTGGCTAATTTTATTATTTTTAGTAGAGACTGGATTTCACCATGTTGGCCAAGCTGGTCTCGAGCTCCTGACCTCAAGTGATCCACCGCCCTCGGCCTCTCAAAGTGCTGTGATTACAGACCACCGTGCCCGGCCTTATTTCATTTTTATATATACATCCAGATTAATCTTAAATTCGAAATCTGAACATGTTACTCCCTAACTAAAAAATACTTTGATAATTCCTTAAACCGCAAGGAATAAAGAATAATCCGGCCGCGAGCAATGGCTAACACCTGTAATCTCAGCACTTTGGGAGGTTGAGGCAGGTGGATCACGAGATCAGGAGATTGCGACCATTCTGGCTAACACGGTGAAACCCCGTCTTTACCAGAAATACAAAAACAAAATTAGCTGGGCGTGGTGTCAGGCGCCTGTAGTACCAGCTACTCCGGAGGCTGAGGCAGGAGAATGGCGTGAACCCGGGAGGTGGAGCTTGCAGTGAGCTGAGATCGCGCCGCTGCACTTCAGCCTGGGCTACAGAGCAAGACTCCGTCTCAAAAAAAAAAAAAAAAAAAAAAAAAGAATCCTCGTAGTTTATTCACCCAACCAATATCAGTAACAAGGCACTATGTGTCTAATGTATCTATCATGGGCACTAGGAATGGAAACACTAATAATTCACTAAGCTTTCTATTTTGAATATTATAAACTTGTAAAGATATAGCTACAAGAAAGCAATTACCTAGAGAATTGTTTGGGGACTGTGAAGGCACAAAACAATAAGGCTTAAGGGTAAATTTGACTATGAATCATTCAGGTCTGGAATTCAGGGAAAAGATCTGGGCTTTAGAGGGCAGTTTAGAAATCATCAACAGATAAGTACAATTAAAGAGCTATAAGCATCAGTGGATAATTTATTACTGACTTATATGGTTTGGCTCTGTGTCCCCACCTAAATCTCATCGGGAATTATAATTACCACGTGTTGGGGGAGGGGCCTAATGGGAGGTGATTGAATCATGGGGCGAACTTCCCCCTTGCTGTTCTTGTGAGAGTGAGTGAGTTCTCACGAGATCTCGTTGTTTGAAAGTGTGTAGCACTTCCTCCATCTCTCAGTCTCTTTCGTGTCCTGCTATGGTGAAGAAGTGCTTATTTCCTCTTCACCTTCCACCACGAGTATTTTCCCTGAGGCCACCCAGTCGTGCTTAAGCCTGCAGAACTGTGAGTTAATGAAATCTCTTTTCTTCATAAATTACCTAGTCTCGGGTATTTCTTTATAGCAGTCTGAAAACGGAGTAATAACATTGATTCTTAGAGTTATAAATAATAATTACAAACATTCAAGAGCTACAGAAATGATTAAAGTGAAATTCACACATTACTTCCATTGCCTGCTAACATTTTGACACATATGTATCATATACACATAAATAATATACATATTTGTATTTCACACTTACACATAAACACTACTTATATGGGTACACTCTAAATATGTATAATATATCTGAGGCAGAAAAATAGGGAACTAGGATAGCCAAGGTTTGAGTCATAAGTAAGCAAATGAATAGGAGGTGCAGCTAGTTGTAGGCAAAGGAATAGGTGCGGCCAGTTGTAGGCAAAGGAATAGCAGGTGCAGCCAGTTCTAGGCAAAGGAATAGCAGGTGCAGCCAGTTGTAGGCAAAAGAATAGCAGGTGCAATCAGTTCTAGGCAAGATTAGGTAGCATACAGGCCACATCTTCACTCCTGTGATAACAAGACAGAATTTTCCACTTCAGCCTCTGTTGGGTTGCAGGCCCATCCTTCATAGGGTGTAAGCAATTGGAGGCCTCTAAACGGCACGTAGGGGTGTTGCCAAGTTATTTTGACTTTATAAAAACCCTAATTGGAGAGGCTGTTGATACACTTGCTACAGCCGGCTCCCACTCTGTGAATTGTCTTCAACAAATGTGTACTTTCCTTGCTCCATTCTCCCGTTGCTTTGTCTTTCCTTGCTTTCTCCTTTTGTCACTTTGCTTCTGCATTTTGTTCAATTCTTTGTTCAACAGGGCAAGAACCTGGACAACTCTATCCAGTAACATATTTATGTATACATAATAATCATAAATAGTGCCATAATATGCATCCTGTTTTTGAACTGCAATTCACTTAACAGTAACTCAGGAAGAGAGAGGCGCAGGACACAGCAACTGGGACTGAAAAGGTATGGTCAGGAAGCTAAATAAGAATCTGGAGAATAAGGTCATGTAAGACAAGGAATGGATAATTTATTGTCAAATGCTGCAGAATTAAGAACCGAAACAAGAACTAAGAACTGTTGACTGGATTTAGCAATTAGACTAGATGTGATCTCTGCCAGAACAGCTTCAGTGGCATGGTGGGGTGGGAACCTGATTGCTGTGTTGAGAAGTAAAGAAGATGTGTTAGTAATCATGAACTGTTTCTATGAGAAGTCCCTTTGAAAAGACAGGGGAAAAACATTCTCTTTTTTTCCACAGCCCCATCAACATTTGTTATCTTTTGTCTTTTTAATAATAGCCATCCTAAAGGTGTAAGGTGATATTGTCGTTTGATTTGCATTTCTCTGATGATTAGAGATGTTGAGTACTTTTTCATATACCTGTTCACCATCTGAATTTCTACTTTTGATACGTGTTTGTTTAAGTACTTTGCCCAGTTTTGAAATCAGTTATTTGAATTTTTGGTACTGAGTTGTATAAGTTCTTTATATATTTTGGGTATTAATTTCTTATTAGATGAATGGTTTGCAAATGCTTTTCTAATTCCATCAGTTGCCTTTTGATTTAGGTGATTGCTTCCTTTGCTGTGCAGAACTTTGTAGTTTCATGTAATACTGGATATCTATTTTTGCTTTTGTTGCCATATCCAAAAACATATTGCCAAGACCACTGTCAAAAAGTTTTTTCCCTATGTTTTCTTCTAGGAGTTTTACAGTTTCATGTTGTGTTTAAGTCTCTCATTCATTATAGATTGGTTTTTGTATGTGTGTGATAGGGGTTCAATTTAATTTTTTTTTTTTTGCATGTAGATAACCAGTTTTCCAAACACCAATTTTATTTCTTAAGACACTATGTCCATTATGTGTTCTTGGCACCCTAGTAGAAGATAAATTGACCATAAATATATGGGTTTATTTCTGGGCTCTCCAGTCTTTTCCACTGATTTAGATGTTTGTTTTTAATGACACTACCATACTGTTTTGATTACTATAGCTTTGTAATATGATTTGAAGTCAAGCAGTGTGATGCTTCCAGCTTCTTTCTTCTTAAAATTGCTTTGGCTATTCAGGGTCTTTTATGCTTCCATGTGAATTTTAGAATTGTTTTTTCTATTTCCATGAAAATTGCAATTGGGATTTTGATAAGGATGACATTGAATCTGTAGATTGCTTTGGGTAGTGTGAACATTTTAACTATTTTTATGTTTCCGATCTATGAACATGGAATGTCTTTCTATTGGTGTCTTTTGAAAAATTTCGTTTGGTAATGTTTTACAATTTTCAGGGTACAGGTCTTTTATTTCTTAATTTCTAAGTATTTCCTTGTTGTTATTGCTGCTAATTTAAATGATCTTGTTTCCTGGTTTTCCTTTTGGAAAGTTTGTTAGTGTATAGAAACACCACTGATTTTAGTATGCTAACTTTGTATCCTGTAATTTTATTGACTCTTTTTTTTTTTTTTTTTTTTTGAGACGGAGTCTGGCTCTATCTCCCAGGCTGGAGTGCAGTGGCCGGATCTGGGCTCACTGCAAGCCCCGTCTCCCGGGTTCACGCCATTCTCCTGCCTCAGCCTCCCGAGTAGCTGGGACTACAGGCGCCCTCCACCTCGCCCGGCTAGTTTTTTGTATTTTAGTAGAGACGGGATTTCACCATGTTAGCCAGGATGGTCTCGATCTCCTGACCTTGTGATCCGCCCGTCTCGGCCTCCCAAAGTGCTGGGATTACAGGCTTGAGCCACCGCGCCCGGCCCTTTATTGACTCTTTAAGTTAGTTATAATAGTGTTTTGTGTAGAGTCTTTAGGGATTTCCAGGTATATGGTCATATCATCTACAGAAAGAGATGATTTTTCTTTTTCCCTTTCAATTCTGATACTTATTTTTTTTTCTCCTTTTTGCCTGATTGCTCTGGCTAGGACTTCCAGTACCGTGCTGAATAGCTGTGGTGAGAGTTGGCATTCTTGCCTTCTTACAGATCTTAGAAAAAAAGCTTTCAGATTTTCCCCATTGATTATGATGTTAGCTGTGCCTCTTTTATATATGTCATTTATTTTGCTGAGGAAAGTTTCTTTTATATCTGTTTTGTTGATAGTTTTTAACTTAATGTTGAATTTGTTCCAATATTTTTTCTTGCATCTGTTGAGATTATGTAGTTTATTTTTATGTTAATTTAGTATATCACATTGATTGGTTCTTATATGTTGAACTGTGCTTGTATGTCCGGGATAAAATCTGCTTAGTCTTGATGTATTATTATTTTAATTCTTTTTTTTTTTTTTTTTTTTTTTTTGAGACGGAGTCTTGCTCTGTCGCCCAGGCTGGAGTGCAGTGGCTGGATCTCAGCTCACTGCAACCTCCGCCTCCCAGGTTCACGCCATTCTCCTGCCTCAGCCTCCCGAGTAGCTGGGACCACAGGCGCCGGCCACCTGGCCCGGCTAATTTTTTTTTGTATTTTTAGTAGAGACGGGGTTTCACCGTGTTAGCCAGGATGGTCTCGATCTCCTGACCTCGTGATCCGCCCGTCTCGGCCTCCCAAAGTGCTGGGATTACAGGCTTGAGCCACCGCGCCCGGCTATTATTTTAATTCTTTTGCTAATATTTTATTGAAGATTTTCACATTTATGGCCATTGAGAATGTTGACCTGCAGTTTTCTTTTTTTGTGTTGGTTTTTTTCTGGCTTTAGAATTGTGGTGTTAGCCTCATAAAATGAGTTTGAGAGTATTATCTCTTCCTTTTTTTTTTTTTTTTTTTTTTTTTGCAAGAGTTTAAGAAGGTTCATATTAGTTCTTTGAATATTTGGTGGAATCCACTCATGAAGCCTCTCGTCCTCAGCTTTTCCTTGTTGGAAAGTTTTTTATTACTGATTCAATTTCCTTGTTTGTTATTAGTTCAGCATTAGTAGGTTGTATATTTCTAGGAATTTACTTCTTTTAGATTATCAAATTTGTTGTATAATTATTCATCAGTTTAATATCATTTTTATTTCTGTGGCATCAATTGTAAAACCTCTGTTTTCATTTCTTTTTTTTTATAATTTGAATCTTCTTTTTTCTTAGTTTAGCTAAAAGTTCGTTAATTTTGTTTATCTTTAAAAAACAAATTGTTTTTTTAAAGATTTTTTTGTTGTTTTTCTATTGTTTCTCTATCTGATATTTTATTTCTTTCTGCTGTGATCATTATTATTTTCTTCCTTCTGTTGCCTTTGGGTTTAGTTTGTTCCTTGAGTTATAAAGTTAGGTCATTTAGTTAAGATATTTCATTTTTAATGGAGGCATTTAACACAATAAATTTCCCTCTTAGTATATGGCTTTTGCTGAATTTCATAAGTTTAAGTAAATTGTAGTTTCATTTTTGTTTGTCTCAAGATATTTTAAAAATTCCCCATTTTATTTTCTATTTTACCCACTGGTTGTTCAAAAGCTGTGGTTTAATTTCCATGTGTTTGAGAATTTTCCAGTTGTGTTTTTGTTACTTCTAATTTCATTCTACTATGATCTGAGAAGACACTTGATATAGTTTAAATCTTTTAAAACTTGTTGACTTGTTACCTAACATATGACCTATTTAGGATAATGTCCTATGTGTGCTTGATAATAATTTGTGTTCTGCTGTTTTTGGGGAAGTTCTGTGTATGTCTGTTAGGTCCCTTTGGTGCATAGTTTTGTTTAAATTAGCTGTTTTCTTATTGGAATTCTGCCTAGATGTTTTATCCATTATTGAAAGTGAAAGTATTGAAGTTTCCTATTATTATTGTATTGTCAGTTTCTCCTTTCAGCTCTGTCCATGTTTGTTTAATAAATTTATGTGCTCTAATGCCTAATGCCTATATATTTATAACTGTTGTGTCTTCCTGTTGAATTAAGCTTTTTATCATTGCATAACAACCTTTTGTCTTGTGAAATTTTTTGACTTAGTCTATTTTGTCTGATATAAGTATAGCCACCCAGATCTCTTTTTCTTACTATTTGCATGGACTATCTTTTCCCAGCCATTTACTTTTAGTCTATGTATGTCCTTGTATCTAACGTTAGTTTCATGTAGATTGTATATTGCTGGATATTGTATTTTTATTCATTTTGATTGGGAGTTCATTAATTTACATTTAAAGTGATCATTGATATATAAGGACTTGCTGTTGCCATCTTGTTCATTGTTTCCTTTTTGTCTTGCAGTTCTTTTTTTCCTCCTATTTTGTTGTTTTCTTTTGGTATTTGATGATGTTTGTGGTGGTTTGGTTTGATTCACTTTGTTATTTTTCGTGTACCTACTGGAAATTCATTGTGTTCCTTTCATGTTTTCGTGTTTCCCTGATTCTTCATGATTCTTGTAGCTCTGCGTAAGTGTCTGTACATTTGAATAAGTAATTACTTCTTCCAGATTTTATGGACTGGCTTTGGTAAGGAAAGACCTTCACTTATAGGAAGGTGGGGGTAGGAAGGAGATGTGGGGTGGTGACTATGGGGTGTATGATGGAGCACACTATGGTAGCAAGTCTGATGGCATGGAGTGCCAAGTGTAGGAATGTGCAGTGATTCTAGGTTTAGGAAGGCATGGTGGCTAGGGGGCTCAGGCAGTTAGTGTCAGCGGTATTAGCAACTTCATGGTCCTCAGTGGTAAGAGACCCAGTGTACTAGGTCTGTAGTGGCTTTGAGAGCTGTTGGAGTCCTCAGCAGTGCCTCCAATTCTAGTTGTGGGTATACCTAGGTAGGCATGGGCTGAGGCTGGTCATAGCAAGTGAGGGTCAGTGATGAACATGCATGTTGGTGAAAACCACGGGCAGCAGTGGGCAAGTATGTGGCACTGGTATGTGTAAAGTGTGTGCACAGTGATGGGAACTAGCTGTAGGTGTGCACCCAGTGTCAAGGGCTGAGACCAGTCTTAGGGGTTAGGGCTGATTGTTGGCATGGTTACAGTGGCAAAATCAGTGGTGAGTGCACGAGGCTACAGAGGTTGGAGTTGGTGCTCTGTGATTGTGGTTGCAGGGGTCTGCTCCAGGTGTATATGCTATGGTGGGACCAGGAGCTGCGATCTGTCTGTCTGCATGTGCATGCACTGTCTGCATGTGCTGTCAGCATGTGCATGCACTGTTGCGAGGGCTGGCGCTGTGGTGTATGTGCACATCGAAGTGAGGGTTGGCAATATTGGTCAGAGCTGGTCATATGTATGCTTGGCTGTGGGTTCTGGACTCAGTGTGTGTGTGTGCGAGGTAATGAGGACTGACGGTTGGGGTTGGCAGTAGATATGTACATGGAGGTATAGATGAGACTACTGATGGGACTGGGGTTGGTTGTGGAGCATATGGGGTGGCTGTACTCTGTCCAAGGCCAGGGTACTCATAGTGTGCTGACTGGGGTGGCCCTGGTAGAGGGGTAGGGACAGCAGCTCAGGTAGCTGGACTCCGCAGAGGTGAAAAACTGCAGGGTCCTTTGTGGCAAAAGATGTAGGGGTCTGTGGCAGCTGTGCTGGCTGTTGGATTTCTCAGTGGTGAGAACTATTGGTTTCTGTGTGGAGTACACTTCTGGGGTCCTTGACAGCCCACACCGTGAGGTCTTTGGTGGTTAACATAGTGAGTCTCACTGGCTGTGATGGTTGTTGATGTCCCCAGTTGTGAAATTTGCCGGGATCATCTGTAGAGCACACCACTGGGGACCACAGTGGCACATGCAGTATGGCTGATACTTATAGTGCACATCCTTCTTTGTTCCTAGCTGTCTCCAGATGTCTTTACTATTCCTATCTCCTTACTAATCTGGTGGGATAAAACCAAAGTGGTCCTTCAGGCAGTACTCTGAAAGGCTCACCCTGCTCTCCTTTTCCCTCATGAAGGAAACTTATGAGCTCAGGGCTCCCTTTCAGTACTGAGCTGTGTGGACCTGGGGGATGGGATGATGAAGGCAAAAATAAAACTGTTCTTTCTACCCTTTCTGTGAAATTATCCTCATTTTTCTTCCCTGCCACATTGCTGCACCTTCTTAACTGAACTCCTGACTCTTCCAGAGGTATTTCCATTTGTGGATAGCTGTCTAATTGTTGCTCTTATGGGTATACGAAGTCTAAGGTCTTTTCCTCCATCCTGCTGATGTCTTTATTCTTATTAAAAGCAAAATATATATTTATTTGCCATTAAGGAAATGTTTATTTAATTTTTGTTTCTGCTTAAGTTTCCCAATGGTACTGCTAAAATCTTATTAAATTTTTGGTATAATATGTGACTTTTTAGCAATATAAAAGTGTCAAATTGGGGAACACAATGAAAGTAGTTGTACACTAAAATTATAAGAAAAAAAAAACAAAAACATGTAATGAGAAGAGCCAGGGCCTGGAGTAAGAAGACCTGGTATTGAGTACAAGTGTGTAATCTTGGGTATATATTTTTCAGGCCCACATGCTTCTAACCTACAAAAAGGTTTTAAGGAATATCAATTAAGAAGTTTTTGTTGTGAAAATGTGTTGTGAACTACAAATCGTTGTAAAAATATTAGTAAATGTTTTAAAGAAACATATTAAAGCGTATTATACTTTTGAAGCTTTATTAAAATTACACTATCTGATTCTCTATATATTTCACAGATTCTGATCTTTATATTGACAGCAATTTGGTTCTTATTACTAACCACAATTGAACAATTAAAAGTCCTTCAGTAAAGGTTATGTGAATAATTAGTGAATAGTGGATCCTATAAAAATATTTATCTTGTTTTTAAACATCTGAATGTCTTTATTGCGTATTTTAAATACAGGCACAGAATATTTTGACTTGACTGGTTTTAGGTAATGGGTACTTAACATTAGATTTTGACCCTAAGGTAATTTTGTTTTTCATTCAGAAGTCTAAAACATTTTAATCAGAAATTATGACAAAATTATTTATTTTTTAGAAATATTTGGAAGAAAAAATATTTTGGGTAATAAACATGTCAGTTTAATCTATTGATCAATGTCTGTACAGTTATCTATTCACAACTTTGCTATTTCACTTTAAATTTACTGAAATTTTTATCAAAATATATTTTTTTCTTCCAAAGTTTTTAACTGAGATTTGATACACTGATTTTTTTTTGTCTCTATAAAATGTTATTAGTTATAACTGCTGCTATTAGATATTTACTTTGGTGATTATTATTTCTATGAAATCCAATATACTTGCACCAGATTATATATATATAATATTCGTGTTATACACGAAATTTTATCTATTTACAGTTTTATTTATTTATTTTTGCTTATTTGTACTAGTTTTTAAGGAATGAATGTTTATTTTTATTTCTATATTTTTTTGAGACAGAGTCTTGATCTGTCGCCCAGGCTGGAGTTCAGTGGCGTGATCTCAGCTCACTGAAAGCTCCGCCTCCCCGGTTCATGCCATTCTCCTGCCTCAGCCTCCTGAGTAGCTGGGATTGCTGGTGCCCACCACCACACCCAGCTAATTTTTGTATTCTTAGTAGAGGGGTTTCGCCATGTTTACCAGACTGGTCTCTAACTCCTGGCCTTAGGTGATCCACCTGCCTCGGCCTCCCAAAGTGCTGGGATTACAGGAGTGAGCCACCGTGCCCGGCCTGTTCCTTATTCTTTTGATCCCTCTATATCCTGGCAGTCTTTCCAATTCAGTTTTATTTCTTTATGTATTTATAATGTGCCTCTTCTTTTTTGAAACCCTGCAAAATTTGTCAGCTTAATAAATATAATTTTAATAGACATTTAGAAATCACATATTTGGTAAGTCATCTGTGATTCCGAATAATATATGCTTAGCCTCTCTCCATTTCTTTGAATAGCTGTTAATATAAATTATATGAAATATTAATGATAAAGTACTCAGTTGGTCATGAGATAACCAAATGAGGAATTCATACAAATAAATGTGAAGTGTGTTTAGAGAACTGAATAGATATTATATTATAATATAAAAAAGGAAATTTTAAATAGAGTTTCAGGGAAAATATTCTAACACTAAAATCATGCTATGAAATACCCTCCCATGGGAAGTGTGAAAACTTCACTTATTCAAAATTCAAAACCAGCCTGGAAACAGCATTAAAAATATACCCCTGGGAGTCATTTTATACAGTAGTTGAGTTGAGTAGGAGTCTGAAAGGCCTTTGCCATATCTACTTTGTGTGACTTAAATAAAAAGGCAACTTTTATATAATATTTGCCATTGGAAAGTAAAATTTAAAAACAATGTGACTAGTGCAGGTAACATGATTCTTTTAATAAAATACAGTCACATTTTACTAGTCTATTTAGTAAGGGTAATGAGGACTTTCAAAGAATTTTGAAAATAAAAAGTGTTGTCAGTCTCTATTACATATTTTTATTCACACATATTACTTCTCTGGGAAAATAATTTTGTAAAATAAAAAGTGGGAAAGAAAGAGGGCTAATATAATGAAAATTTTTAAAAAATAAGGGAAAGCAGAAAACATCTGCTAAGCACTTTAAATGGCATCAGATTTTAACAGTACCAGTTCAATATTTACTAACATTAAAAGGAAAAAAACATGTTTCTGTTTCAAATGTGTTAAGGAAGTAAAAAATTACTAGCCTTTTAAATGAATACTGATAGTATTGTAATTTTGAATATCTCATGTAATAAATACTTCACTGGTTGAACTTTTGATATCTGCTTCATAATATTTCAGTCTTTTATCATTGAAAATAAGTAAACATATCTGAAAGATAATGATGTAAACCACAACTTCAAAAGTTAATGGTAGTTTAATCAACATATATTTCTATGATATTTGTTATATTTCTTAAAAAATAGAAGTACAAGATACTTTAAAAACAGAACCCAACAAAATGTCTACATTTGCACATTTTTATGATTCTTTTGAGTCCTCTAAATATGATTTTTTGAATTGCTAAAAATAGCTGAGAACATGAAATCATTTTGGTCTTTTATACTCATTACTATTCCAAGCTCTTTTTGTTTAATTCTTACAAAAACTGAGATGGATACTTTATTATCTCAATTTTATTCAAGTTAGGAAGGTGCCTTAGTTCATTTGTGTTGCTTTAGAGAATACCTGAGGCTGAGTAATTTATAAAGAGAAAAAGGTTGATTTGGCTCAGTGTTCTGCAGGCTATACAAAAAAACATGGTGCCAGCATCTGCTTCTGGCCTCCTGTTGCTTCCACTCATGGAAGAAGATGAAGGGGAACCAGTGTGGGCAGAGATCACATGGCAAGGGAGGAAATAAGAAAGAGTGAGAAGGGAGGTGCCAGGCTCTTTTTAACAACCAGCTCTCAAGGGAACTAATAGAGTGAGCTCAGTCAAATCCCCCCACCTACCACAAGAGAGGGCATTGATGTACTCATGAAGGATCCTCCTCCATGTCTCAAACAACTCCCATTAGGTTTCCAACTCCACTAATAGAATAATATATCAACATGAAATCTGAAGGGACAAATATCCAAACTATAGCATAAGATGAGACATAAAACAGTCAATTAACTTGCCAAACTTATAGTAAGTTACAAAGACTTAATTGAAACCTAGGCATTCTGAATGCTCATTTTCTTAATTATGAGTGGCCAAAGCATTTTAAATATGGCAATTCTATTGTGTCTGGGATATATAGAATTAACACAACAGAACAGTAATACATTTTGTGGTAATTTGTATAATTAATTTGAGGGCACTTTCAGGTGGAATCTTACTTATCTTCTAAGTAAGTGTTCTATTGTAGCCATAGTTTAGTCTTACTTTCATTCCTAAGTGCCTAGTACAATGTCATTATTTAATATTGTGAATACCTAATACATGTATGTTGAATAAATTATTAATTATACAATGTTGTTATCTAATACTGTGAATACCTAATACATAGATGTTGAATAAATTATGCATTGAAATTTATCAGTAAAATTTGCTCAAAGAAAATAAGGGGGAGCAATATTTGAGAGCAAATTTTATTTTGTTGAGGATAGTTTTTAATTTTGGGATATTTGAAGATTGACATACAGCTGGGAAAATAATAGCTATAATAATAATGATGATAATCACAGTAACATATACTCTTTACCTGGTTTTTCCCAATGTGATACCATCTTATAAACAATAGAAAAAAATAAATTGACACTGATGCAACCCATTCATCATATTCAGATTTCCCAGTTTTAGATGTATCAATTTGCATACGTGTATTTAGTTTATTCACTACATGTGTAGGTTCATGTAACTACCTTCACAGTCAGGGTAAATTAGTTTCATTACTACAAGGATTCCTATTGCAATTTTAGAACCAGACCCAGCTTTCTCCACTGTACCCCTACTTCTTTAACCTCTAACAACACTAATCCGTTCTCCATCTTTATAATTTTATCATTTGGAATGTTATATGTATAGAATCATATAGTATATCACCTTTCACGGTGGGCTTTAGTAACAACTGAGTATAATTCCCTGGAAGCATATCAAATTTGTTGCATATATTAACACTTCATCCCTTTTTATTGCTGAATAGTATTCCATGGTATGAATGTGCCACTGTATGTTTAGCCTTTCACTCACTGAAGGACATCTGAGTTTTTAACCATTACAAATAAAGCTGATAGGAACATTTGTCTGTAGATTTTGTATGAACATAAGTATTATTTCTTTGGGATAAATGTCCAAGATTGCAATTGCTAGGCCATATGGTAATTGTATATTTTGTTTTATAAGAAATTGCCAAACTGAGGCTGGGCATGGTGCCTCATGCCTTTAATCCCAGCACTTTGAGAGGCTGAGGCAGGAGGATTACAGGAGTCCAGGAGTCTGAAACCAGCCTGGGCAACATATCGAGGACCTATCACTACAAAAATAAAAATAAAAAAGTTAGCTGGGCATGGTGGCGTGCATCTGTAGTCTGAGCTACTCAGGATGATTGCTTGAGCCCAGGAGGCTGAGGCTGCAGTGAACTATGATGGAATCACTGCACTTCAGCCTGGGAAACAGAGTGAGATCCTGTCTCTAAGCAGGGGAAAAAAAGAGGAAAAAAAATACTGCCAAACAAATCTATAATGACTATTCTGTTTTGCATTTCTATAGCAATGTATAAAGGATTCAGTGTCTCTGCATCCTTGCCAGTGTTCTTAATATGAGTGAAAGTATATTAAAAAGTTTTAGAGCAGAAATGAAAGGAAGTAAAGTATACTTGGAAGAGGGTCAAGAGGATGACTTGAGATATTTAAGTGAATGATTTAACTTGGGGTTTTATACACGGGCAGGCTTCCAGAGGGTTGCAGGTCTTCTCCCTCAATACTTCCCTTTTAGTGGGCTGTCCACACACATAGTGGCCAGCACTTGGGAGGGGACACATGTGCAGTGTGTTTACTGAAATTGCATGCATACTCACTTGAGGCCTTTTCCCCTTACCAGTGTCCCTAGAGGAAGGGCATAAACCAGTTAAACTCTGCCATTTTGCTTCTTGGTGCATATGCTTGAGTTCACTTGCCCAAATCCTGAGATCTTATCAGGAAGCTGCTGATCACCAGTTTCAGGGTTTTTTTTTTCTTGTTTTTTTTTTTTTTTTTTTTTTTTTTTTAAATCTATCTATCAGGAGAATGTCTTTCCCTGGCTAACTGCAACCAATTATTTTAGAGAGATAGTTTAACTACCACCTATCACCTGATGATTGCCTGACATTCCTGGTGGAGTGGAGGACCCTTTCTTGCCCTGGTCATGTCTGACTAACTATCTCTCTAACATTTGCCCCTCAAGAGTCCAAGATCCCAATTCTGTGGGGAAAATGAGTGAGAGTTACTCTTCTGTAACTTCCTGCTGACAGAGTTGGAGTGATGGTGGTTTTGTGTGTGTATTTTGTCTCTCTGATGGGAAGTCTGGTGGCCTTCTATAGAGGGTTAACTCTTGAATATTGAGAGGATGATATCCCTCACTGAGAATCATCTGGAGCTTAGTGGCCCAATCCTCTTGTTTATTTTTGAGCTATAGCCTGAGATCCCCTATATAAGAGGAATAAGCAGGGTTGGTATAAATTGCAGACAAAAATTTAAAAACAACTGATGAGACTAGAATTTAATAACAGGTGTACCATACTTCTTGAAACATAATTATTTACTCTCTAGTCCTCATTTTTATTAAAAACAATCATGATAAGACTCATTTATTTGCAAAAGAAGCTTTAGTCTTATTATACTTGGCCTCATTATTTGCATAAAGCACAACAAGAATAATTATTTGCTACATAGACTCCTTAGAAAATTGGCTTTGATGAAACTTTGTTCCATAAGACATCTCAGATAAGACTTTATAACCTTAAGCCCACCCATAGATGTGTACTATTGAATACCTGTGGGAGTTAAGCAAATTCCTCTCCTTTTGAGTTCCCAAGATAATTTGGGACTTCTGAGCCTGTCAGAAAGTGGCTTTTTTAGTTTCTACAAGTCAGGAACCCTGCACAGGGACTGTGTAGACAAGGTATGAGGCCAGTTTTCTAGAGGGGATTTTATTGGCTCTATAGGTCAATTTTGATTCCTTAATGCAGCAATCCTCAACCTTTTTGGCACAAAGGACCAGTTTCATGGAAGACAGTTTTTCCATGGACCAGATTGAGGGGGATGGTTTTGGGATAATTCAAGTGCATTACATGTATTGTATACTTCGTTTGCATTATTATTAGATTGTAATATATAATGAAATAATTATATAGCTCACCACAGTGTAGAATCAGTGGTATACTTGAGCTTGTTTTTCCACAACTTCCCTATCTAGGGGTTGTGGGAGACAGTGAGAGATTATGAGGCATTAGATTCTCATAAAGGCTGTGCAACCTAGATCCCTTGCATGCAGAGCTCACAATACAGTTTGCACTCCTGTGAGAATCTAATGCCGCCACTGATCTGACAGGAGGCAGCGCTCAGATGAGAATATGACTGATGGAGGGGTGGCTGTAAATACAGATGTTTTGCTCGCTTGCCCACCACTCACATCCTGCTGTGCAGCCCAGTTCCTAAGAGGCCATGGACTGGTACTGGTCCATGGACCAGGGATTGACCACCCCTACCTTAAAAGAAAGCATGCCATCCCAGTTAAAGCCTTGGTAAAATAAGCAGTTTCTGCAATTGTGTCCTGTTGTAAAAGAAAACAGATTCTTATTGCACATATGCCAATAACTATATTGCCATGAGTTAAGAATACTCACAAATAGTTTCCAAACTTTGCAGAAATCTGGTAGAGAGAAATATGCTCCAAATTTTGCCTAAAGGAATGTACCTTACACAATTTTTAAAAGCTGTACATATCTCAAAATAAAAGTTTTGTCGACTCTGATAAAGGATCAGCAAAATTTTAAGCAAAAAATCAAAAAAGTTACTTTGGCCTTTGATTAGGTTAGTCTATGCACTTAATTCCTGTTTTGCTTGGTATTTATGAACACATTAGTTTTCCAAGAGTGTCTTGGAATTTTCTCTCCATTTTAATGTCACAGTCTCCAAAGTTATCTGAAACCTGCATTCAAAAGCACCTGTTAGAGTACTATAGCTGATTATAAAACCACCTTTTAAAGAGGATGAAAACAAGACAATAGATGACAAAAAGTCTTAGGGTAGCCACAGTAAAAAAAAACACAATAGATAAGGAAATTTGGTTACCTTTGTGGCACACAATAATTTTACATAAAAATTATAATTATTACTGATAATGTATACTAAGTCATATCAGAATTGCAGGAGTTTTGCACAGTTTTGGAACACATACCAACAATGTATTTATACAAATATAGTCCAAAGGAAGCCAGATTTTACCTTTGAATTAGTGTACTATTGATGGTAAATGCAATTCTTATTAAAATCTTACAGACAAATCTATCCAATCTTAGTCAGTTTGACCATAAGGTAAGGTTCTCATAAACCTTTTGTAATTTTTTTGGACAATTTATTTTTGGTTAAAGAGCAGATTAGTGCTTTAATGAAATTCTGTTATGCTTTTATTCCAATGTTCAATTTGTAAATAAACTGAGTAATACCCCTTTAATTTTAGCTAATACGTTCACACACAGAATTCCTTTTTCTTTTCATAATACATTTATTAGCAGCAGGAAATAATGAATTAGCCCCTCCATCTTCATTTATATTGCCAAGGGAAACATGACAGGCTGTGGGAATCCAGCATAGAAATGAGGGGCCATGACCTGGGCACCCTGTCACCCATATTTCCCTCAATCTCCTGGGTCATCTCAAGCAGCACAGGACAGTGCCAAGCAAACCCATTTATTCTTTCCCATCCCTTCCCAGAAACTTGACAGTGATGCCTAGCATAGCACACATGCCCTTCCATAGGTTGTTCCCCTGCTCCCTCTCCCCAATACCTGGTAGCTGAAAATGCAAAAGATATTTTGAATATTTGCCTGCTTCAGAAAGCCACACTATCACCCCATAAATTTCAAAAAAATAAATTCAATGAAAACATTGTATTCATTGAGTTGACACTTGATCTCCACTTCAGGAGTTCTCTAAGCATATTGTTGAAAACCAGCATCATGGCCAGGCATGGTGGCTCATGCCTATAATCCCAGCACTTTGAGAGGCCGAAGCAGGCAGATCATTTGAGGTCAGGAGATTGAGACCAGCCTGGCCAGTATGGTGAAAGTGAAACCCTGTCTCTACTAAAAATACAAAAATTAGCCAAGTGTGGTGGCATGCACTTGCAGTCCCAGCTACTTGGGAGGCTGAGGCAGGAGAATCACTTGAATCTGGGAGGCAGGGTTGTGGTGACCTGAGATCATGCTATTGCACTTCACCCTGGGTGACAGAGTGAGGCTCTGTCTCGAAAAAAAACAACAAAACAATGTCACGTCCCTAGGATCCTTTCTTCTAACTGGTTACTCATCCTCTGAATCATTTTAGTAGTGCCTTTGTAACAATGTTTTCAAAACATCTTCCAAGTCTCCTAGTTCTATGAAGGTTGTCACTAAATGAGCGCGGGTTTTGGGAAAGAGCTGACTTTAGTTGAAAAAGCAGAGGAAACCTCAGACATTGCACGGTATTAGGCATTAGCCTTACCACTCTTGTAAGCCTCCTCAATTAATGTCTCAGATCTACTTGGTGTGGACTCCAAGGTCCTTCCCAGCCCCATGAGCCATCCATCAGGGTGAGCTGAGAGATCAGCCAGGGAAAACAGAGCCCCTTTGGCTGACAAGAATCTTTTTTGGGGTTGGTTAGTAAGAAGGACAGTGAAATGGGAGAAGGAAACTGCATTTGGGGGTTGAATGCCTCCAGTGGAAGCAGGCCGAGGCATAGAGGTGTCTTACCACTAGGGAACATATCTGAGTTACATGGCACCAAAGTATGTCAACAGTGGCAAATCTGTATGGGTCTGCAGCAACCTCAGTTCTTGCCTCCTCAGAAGAAAGAATTCAACCAAGGCATAATGCAGAGTGAGAGACCAAGGCAAGTTTTAAAGCAGGAGTGAAAGTTTATTAACAGGTTTTAGAGGAGAAATGAAAGGAAATAAAGTACACTTGGAAGAGGGCTAAGTAGGTCACTTGAGAGATTCAAGTGTGTTTGACTTTTACCTTGGGATTTTATACATTGGCAGGCTTCCAGAGGGTTGCAGATCTTCTCCCCCAATACTTCCCTTTTAGTGGGCTGTCCACACGCATAGTGGCCTGCCAGTGCTTGGGAGGCGCCATATGTGCAGTGCGTTTACTGAAGTTGCATGCATGTTCACTTGAGGCCTTTTCCCCGTAAGTCAAGTGTTCCTGGAGGAAGGTCATAAACCAGTTAAACTATGCCATGTTGTCTTTTAGTGCACATGCTTGAACCCACTTGCCCAACTCCTAAGATCTTATCAGGAGGCTGCTGATCACCAGTTTCAGGTTTTTTTTCTATCTATTGGGAGACTTCCTTTCCCTGGTGCTGACTGCAACCAATTATTATTTTAGAGAGACAGCTAACAAGCACCTGATCATCACCTGATAGTTGCCTGACATTCCTAGTGGGGTGAGGGACCCTCTCATGCCCTGCTCATGTCTGACCGACTACATACTCAAAACAGAGGTTCAGACAGTAAATATTTTTGGCTTTGTGGTCACTGTCACAACTATTCAATTCAGCTGTTATCATGAAAAAGCTGTCAGACAATTCGTGAAGAGCGTGGCTGTATTCCATTTATGTTTTATTTACAAAAACATAGTTTGTATTTCATTTAGGCTGCAGTATGCCAACCACTCTTATAAAGAAACAAGTCATAATTCTTGTAAAATCTCATTATTGAGATGATTGAATATTCAGTGTTTTCTAAATATACAATATTTATATTGTAGTGCTAAATTCCTCTAGCACTACAGTGTTTAATATGCTAAAGGTATTGCCATCATCTTAGTCACTATTTCTCACTTAAGTAATGAATGGAACCAAAGGGAAAGCCCTCTTTTATATCCATAATAGTTATTTAAATTATGTTTACTGCCATGTTACTTAAATGTGTTAAAACATAGAAATAGGTATAAATTTCTTTTGTTTACAGCTCATATGTATTTATATAACCAAAACACAAAACATAAAATTAACAATGTTAATTGGATGTAATGAATATCTTGTTAAAAATGCATTACTTTGCTCAAGATGAAAATGATAGATTTATTTATTTATTTATTTTATTTTGAGATGGAGTCTCGTTCTGTTGCCCAGGCTGGAGTGCAGTGGTACGATCATGGCTGACTGCAACCTCCTCCTCCTGAGTTCCAGTGATTGTCCTGCCTCAGCCTCCCGGGTAGCTGAGATTACTGGTGCCCACCACCACGCCCAGCTAATTTTTGTAATTTTAGTAGAGACGGGGTTTTGCTATGTTGGCCAGGCTGGTCTTGAACTCCTGATCTCAGGTGATCCACCCCCCCCTCGGCCTCCCAAAGTGCTGGGATTACAGGTGTGAGCCACCATGCCCAGCCTTTTTAATTTTTAAAAATCTTTATGGGTATAGAGTAAGTGTATATATTTATGGGGTACATGAGATATTTTGATAGTCATTCAATTTTTAATAATCACATCAGGGTAAATGGGGTATCCATCACCTCAAGCATTTATTATTTCTTTGTGTTACATTCCAATTATACTCTTTATTTTAAAGTGTACAATAAATTGTTGGCTGTAATTACCTACTGTTATGTTTTCAACTAGATTTAGTATGGGATACTCATTCCTTTAAAGCAAAGACTACTTATAATTTCACATGACTGTGTGATAACTCTCTATAACTTTTTCCTTTTTGAAATACTTTGAATACATTGTTCATTTAACATTGATAATGTAACTTAATCTTCACTTGGAAAAAATTCATTAGTTATATATAAATGGTTATTTTCTTATTAGCCTCTGACAACTTCTTACTTTTAATATGATTATCATGAACAAAAACTGGGTGCTGAATTTATGAAGTAGTTCACAGGTTTAGGATGATTTTCAGATGACCCAGTATATACGTAAATATTTTACCTTATAAATTAACATATAAAATTTAAAATATATCTTATTAATAATAACCCTTATAAATATGTTCATGAAACACCATTTAGGAGATGGAGATTTTGAATCTTTCCCTTCAAAAGCTGACAGCACAGTCTTTTGTGAAAATAATGCATGTAAAGTATATGTCTGGGCTTTTGATAAAATGAGAATCTGTAATTTACCTACAGATATCTGCTTTGGTATAATTATTTTATTCTGAAAAGTTTGCATGGAATCTTTATCAGATCCGAATTTTAGTTAATGCTACGATGTTGTTATAAGATATAACTTAGTGCATTTTTATGTTATTTAACAAGTTTTCACTGGATACCTACTACAGTCTAATATTTGAAGTAAAAATAAATATAATAATTGGTCCTTGGCCTGGAATAGTTTATTATCTAGCTTAGGAAGCAAGATATTCACACTAAATTGGTAATATCAGTAGTTAACACTAATCAGATTCTTACCATTGTTCAGTTTTTATTCTAGGTTCTTTACATATGTTAAATCATGTAATCATATACAAAACTTTTTAAGACAGGCACTGTTGTTTTTCCTTTTTTATAGAAGAAGTTACAAAATCACAGAGAATTCAGATAACTTGCCCACGATTGCACAAATAACAAGTGGTACCATTTAAACTAGTCAATGTGATTCAGTAGCCTGTGCCTTTAACCCTTACTTAATATTGTTTCTTCTAGAAGGAGATAATACCATCAGGTTGGTTGTTCAGGGTCAAACTTTAAGTCATATTGTTTTACAAGTTCCATTTTTTACCATTTTATTAAACTCATTTGCCAAATAATCAGTATATTAACCATTTTTTGGTCATTATATAATTGAATAAATTATTTGCCATTATAATGCCCATATTTGATGTCATATTTAGGAAAAGCCTCTTCTACTTAAACATCTTCAACTTTATTTTGGGAGACTTTCTGAATAACTGCCCCAGATTGGACTAGAGAGTTACATTTAATGTGGAGATTTTATTTCCTAACTGGTCATGTAGACACACAAAAAGAGTCAAGAAAATAATGTATTATGATCAAATAAACCTACAAGAGTTGGAAATTATTTGGATTACAATGATGTATTCTAAAGGATGCTTCTGTATGTAAGGCAATTTTAGTTGTTGATACTTCCAACATTCCTGAATTAATCGAGTCAGGAATGAGTGATATTTTTTTCTTCCAGTAACTTCAATAATAGCATTAATAGGACTTAAATTTGATGTGAAAAAGTTTTTCAGTATATGTATTTTACTTATTGAGTATAAATTTTCTAAGTAAGTTCAAGTAATCCCTTTGTCATTCATGGCTCAATAATTTAGGCTTTTAAAAATTTAATTTATTTTTATTATACTTTAAGTTTTGGGATACATGTGCAGTACGTGTTTGTTCTATAGGTGTACATGTGCCATGGTGGTTTGCTGCACCCATCAACCTGTCATCTACATTAGGTATTTCTCTACACATATCCCTCTCATTGTCCCCCACCCCTGAACAGGCCCAAGTATGTGATGTTCCCTTCCCTGTACCCATATGTTCTCATTGTTAAACTGCCACTTATGAATGAGAACATGCAGTGTTTGGTTTTCTTTTCCTGTGTTAGTTTGCTGAGAATGATGGTTTACAGCTTCATCCATGTCCCTGCAAAGGACATGAACTCATTTTTTTTATGGTTGCATAGTATTCCATGATGTATATATGACATATTTTCTTTATCCAGTCTAACATTGATGGGTGTTTGGGTTGGTTCCATGTCTTTGCTATTGTGAATAGTGCTGCAATAAACATATGTGTGCGTGTGTCTTTATAGTAGAATGATTTATAATCCTTTGGGTATATACCCAGTAATGGAATTGCTGGGTCAAATGTATTTCTGGTTCTGGATCCTTGAGGAATCTCCACACTGTCTCCCACAATGGTTGAGCTAATTTACACTCCCACCAACAGTGTAGAAGCGTTCCTACTTCTCCACATCCTCTCCAGGGTCTCTCGTTTCCAGACTTTTTAATGATTGTCATTCTAACTGGCTTGAGATGGTATCTCCTTGTGGTTTTGATTTGCATTTCTCTAATGACCAGTGATGATGAGCTTTTGTTCATATGTTTGTTGGCTGCATAAATGTCTTGTTTTGAAAAGTGCCTGCTTATATCCTTTGCCAACTTTTTGATGGGGTTGTTCGTTTTTTTCTTGTAAACTTGTTTAAGTTCCTTGTAGATTCTGGATGTTAGACTTTGTCAGATAGATATGTTGCAAAAATTTTCTCCCATTCTGTAGGTTGCCTGTTCACTCTGATGGTAGTTTTTTTTTCCTGTGCAGAAGCTCTTTAGTTTAATTAGATCCAATTTGTCAATTTTGATTTTCATTGCCATTGCTTTTGGTGTTTTAGTCATGAAGTATTTGCCCATGCCTATGTCCTGAATGGTATTGCCTAGGGTTTCTTCTAGGCTTTTTATGGTTTGAGGTCTTATGTTTAATTCTTTAATCCATCTTGAGATTTTTTTTTTAAAGGTGTAAGGAAGGGGACTAGTTTCAGTTTTCCACATATGGCTAGCAAGGTTTCCCAATAGCATTTATAAATAGGAAGTCCTTTACCCAGTGCTTGTTTGTGTCAGGTTTGTTAAAGATCAGATGGTTGCAGATGTGTGGTGTTATTTCTGAGGCCTCTGTTACGTTCCATTGGTCTATATATCTGTTTTGGTACTACTACCATGCTATTATGGTTACTGTAGCCTTGTGGTATAGTTTGAAGTCAGGTAGCGTGATGCCTCCAGCTATGTTATTTTTGCTTAGGATTGTCTTGGCTCTATGGGCTCTTTTTTGGTTCCATATGAAATTTAAAGTAGTTTTTTTTCTAATTCTGTGAAGAAAGTCAATGGTAACTTGATGGAAAAAGCATTGAATCTATAAATTACTTTGGGCAGTTTGACCATTTTCTTTTTTTTTTTTTTTTTTTTTGAGACGGAGTCTCACTCTGTGGCCCAGGCTGGAGTGCAGTGGCCGGATCTCAGCTCACTGCAAGCTCCGCCTCCCGGGTTCACGCCATTCTCCTGCCTCAGCCTCCTGAGTAGCTTGGACTACAGGTGCCCGCCACCTCGCCCGGCTAGTTTTTTTTTTTTTTTTTGTATTTTTTAGTAGAGACAGGGTTTCACCATGTTAGCCAGGATGGTCTCGATCTCCTGACCTCGTGATCCGCCCATCTCCGCCTCCCAAAGTGCTGGGATTACAGGCTTGAGCCACCGCGCCCGGCCGACCATTTTCATGATATTGACTCTTCCTATCCATGAGCATGGAATGTTTTTCCATTTGTTTGTCTTCTCTCTTTTTCCCTTGAGCTAGTTCTCCTTAAAGAGGTCTTTCACATCACTTATGAGTTTTATTCCTAGGTATTTTATTCTCTCTTTAGCAATTGTGAATGGGAGTTTGCTCATGATTTGGCTCTCTATTATCAGGGTATAGGAATGCTTGTGATTTTTGCACATTGATTTTGTATCCTGAGACTTTGCTGAACTTGCTTATTAGCTTAAGGAGATTTTGGGCTGAGACGATGGGGTTTTCAAAATATGCAATCATGGTCATCTGCAGACAGAGTCAATTTGACCTCCTCTTTTCCTGTTTGAATACCTTTATTTCTTTCTTTTGCCTGATTGCCTGGCCAGAACTTCCAATACTGTGTTGGATAGGAGTACTGAGAGAGGGCGTCCTTGTCTTGTGCCGGTTTTCAAAGGGAATGCTTCCCGCTTTTACCCATTCAGTATGCTATTGTCTGTGGGTTTGTCATAAATAGCTCTTATTATTTTAACATATGTTCCATCAATACCTGGTTTATTGAGTGTTTTTAGCATGAAGTGGTGTTGAATTTTTTCAAAGGCCTTTTCTGCATCTATTGAAAGAATCATGGTTTTTTTCATTGGTTCTGTTTATACGCTGGATTACGCTTATTGATTTGTGTATGTTGAACCAGCCTTGCATCCCAGGGATGAAGCTGACTTGATCGTGATGGATAAGCTTTTTAAAGTGTTGCTGGATTCGGTGTGCCAGTATTGTATTTTGATTTTTTGCATCAATGTTCATCAGGGATATTGGCCTGAAATTTTCTGTATTTGTTGTGTCACTCCCAGGTTTTGGTATAAGGGTGATTCTGGCCTCATAAAATGCGTTAGAGAGGAGTCCCTCTTTTTCTATTGTTTGGAATAGTTTCAGAAGGAATGGTACCAGCTCCTCTTTGTACCACTCTTATAATTTGGCTGTGAATCTGTCTGGTCTTGGTCTTTTTTTTTTTGGTGGGTAGGTTATTAATTACTGCCTCTATTTCAGAACTTGTTATTGGTCTATTCAAGGATTTGACTTCTTCCTGTTTCAGTCTTGGGAGGGTGTATGCTTCCAGGAATTTATCTCACTCTTCCAGATTTTCTGGCTTATTTGCATAGAATTGTTTATAGTATTTTCTGATGGTAGTTTGCATTTCTTTGGGATCTGTGGTGATATCCCCTTTATCATTTTTTATCATGTCTAGTTGATTCTTCTTTCTTTTCTTCATTAATGTGGCTATTGGTCTATCTATTTTGTTCATATTTTCAAAAAACCACCTCCTGGATTCACTGACTTTTTGAAGGGTTTTTGTGTCTCTGTATCCTTCAGTTCTGCTCTGATCTTAGTGGTTTCTTGTCTTCTGCTAGCTTTTGAATTTGTTTGCTCTTGTTTCTCTAGTTCTTTTAATTGTGATGTTTGGGTGTTGATTTTAGATCTTTCCTGCTTCTGTGGGCATTTAATGCTGTAAATTTCCCTGTAAATATTGCTTTAACTGTGTCCCAGAGATTCTGCTATGTTGTGTCTTTGTTCTCATTGGTTTTAAATAACTTACTGATTTTTGCCTTAATTTCATTATTTACCCAGTAGTCATTCAGGAGCAGGTTGTTAGTATCCATGTAGTTGTGTAGTTTTGAGTGAGTTTCTTAATCCTGAGTTCTACTTTGATTTCATTGTTGTCTGAGAGACTGCTTGTTATGATTTCTGTTCTTTTGCGTTTGCTGAGGAGTGTTTTACTTACAATCGTGTGGTCAGTTTTAGAATTAGTGCTATGCAGTGCTGAGAAGAGTGCATATTCTGTTGATTTGGGGTGGGGAGTTCTGTAGATGTCTATTAGGTCTACTTGGACCAGAGCTGAGTTCAAGTCCTGAATATCTGTGTTAATTTTCTGTCTTGATGATCTGTCTGATATTGACAGTGGGGTGTTAAAGTCTCCCACTATTATTGTGTAGGTATCTAAGTCTCTTTGTAGGTCTCTAAGAACTTGCTTTATGAATCTGGGTGCTCCTGTGTTGGTTGCATATATATTTAGGATAGTTAGCTCTTCTTGTTGCATTGATCCCTTTACCATTATGTAATGCCCTTATTTGTCTCTTTAGAGCTTTGTTGGTTTAAAGTCTGTTTTATCATACACTAGGATTGCAACCCCTGTTTTTTTTTTTTTTTTTTTTTTTTTTGCTTTTCATTTGCTTGGTAGGTATTCCTTCATCTCTTTATTTTGAGCCTATGTGTGTCCTCGCACGTGAGATGGGTATCCTGAATACAGCACACTGATGGGTCTTGACTCTATCCAATTTGCCAGTCTGTGCCTTTTAATTGGGGCATTTAGCCTGTTTACATTTAATGTTATGTCATTATGATGCTAGCTGCTTATTTGCTCATTAGTTGATGCCGTTTCTTCACAGTGTCGATGGTCTTTACAATTTGGTTTGTTTTTGCAGTGGCTGGTACTGGTTTTTCCTTTCCATATTTCATACTTCCTTCAGGAGCTTTTGTAAGGCAGGCTTTTTATTTCTCTAAGTCCAAGTCACTTAATTCACAGCATATCATATTTCAGCAATTGTTTGCCTCCACAACACCTAATGCTGTAGAATCTAAGTGTTTATAAATTAATATCTTAATAACCCTAATACATTTATATGGTCTTATTGATTTTTGTGTCTCTTTCACTGTTACTGTAACACTGAAAGTATATGATGTGTTTGGTTATAATTCTCATGGACAAAATGACATAGAGTTGACTCCTTAAATGAGTGGCTTCTTTCAGTAGTTTTAAAACCAAAAATAAAGTCATTTCTGGAGGCAGTAGAAATGATCAGAATTATAAAATGAGAGGGGAAATGGAATGTGTTTTAATAAAACATGAACATTTATTAATATACGATTTCTGCCTTGAGTTATATATCAAAATTTTAATTAGATATGTGCATAGTGAAAATATATGTAATATACATATATTATGTTACATAGCTTAAGCAAGCAATTGTTCAAAAATGTTTATTCATTCTTTGCATTTTTTAAAATTTAGTTGGCCAGTTTTAATGAGTGCCTACTACCACTTTTATTTGATGCAAAAATGCCTTGTCCTCAAATTTTAACATTGTGAAATTGAAGTACATTGTTTAATCTACGTTAACATTGTAGCCTCATTGCCAAGACTTTGGTAAAGCAATGAGTAGCCTTGTGGTCCCCATTGCCTGCAGTCTTAACAATGGGTAAGTGCATATTTATCTAATTGTTAACTTAGCTAGATTATTTACAAATTGTTAACCAAAGAGAAGATTGAATTTTAATTTAATTTGGAGTCATAATTACAGCACCAAATTCATTAAAACTATTACATTGGAATGCAACATTAAAATGAAAAGTATTGGATGCAGAAGAGCGTAATATAGATTTGCAAAATGAAAATTTATTATGAGTACAGCAAATATTTGTTAATGGAATATTATATCCATATTTTTATACCATGAACCAAGTATTTTTTGTACTTAGAGAAAAATACACAAAAAGATAAAGCTGAGTTTTATTTTGTTATTGAGACATTTAAAAAAGAATTTCTGGTCACACTCCAGGCAATGCAATTAAAGAGAGAAGAAATTGCCAAATCTCTTGGAACAGAACACAGAATTTTCAAAACTAGGAAAGTTTTATGTGATGATTCCTATGTCATGAAAATCTATCCCTCATATGCTGAGCATGTAAGTTTCAAAGGCTTCCAGCTAACTTCTAACAGAAACTGTTAACTACCAGGGATGCATAAGTCCTATAAGGAGAAAAGGAAAGTTTGAGTTTAAATAAATAGAAAATGTAAGTGAAATCTTGATGTTATTTGATATGCCAAAAATATACAGTCAATTCTAATGTGCTAAAGTGGTCAGGGTCATGAACATGGGATATAAAAAGCAGTATTTCTCTGTTCGGTAACTGTGTATACCTGGAAATGATTCAAAGAAGATTTGAATTATTGGTTATTGAAAACATTTCTATATTCTCTAGGGGAAGGTAACTTCATTACACATCTAATATCCAAAAGGCCTCTAGCCTACAAGGCTACAGGCCTTACTTTTACTTTTACTTTTCTCTTGAAACATCTTACTTTTCTCTTGAAACCAGCTGGTAATTCCACCAATGAGAGAGAGAGCTAGCTACAGCAATGCATAAAAGAAGCATGAGAAGATGCTGAGAGAGAAAGATGAGATAAGCAGGTGGTCTTCAATACTTTAAAGTCTGATGGCAAAGGAGCCAGCAAAAAGAGGCTGAAAAGGGGTAGGCTGAGAAAAGGGAGGGAAACTGATGAAATGTGGTGTTATGGAAGTGAAGCAAAAATAATGTTTCAAGAAGGAGGTAGTTATCAATTCTGTCAAATGCTGCTACTGAAATATTAAATACAATGAAGGCTGAAACAAGTCCACTGAATTTACATATGGGTAACTAACTGAAACTTGAGGAAAGTGGTTTTCATGTAGTGGTTTGGTCAAAGACAGATTGTTCTAAATATTTAATGTGGCAAAAAAAGTAGAGACTTAATTTAAGTGACTATTCTGATATGCCTAAATGTGCAGAGGTTATGAGCTGAAGGAACACTTGTAAGTAAGAGTTGTCTTTTATTTTTAATTTTTTAGATAAAAAAATTCAAATATAAAGCTAGGGAGGAATATACTAGCCCACTGTGGTTTCAACTACAGTTTCTAACTTATTTGTTTGTTGTAACATTAATTTAACGAGTGGTGTCCATTAAAAAAAAAAAAAAAAAAAACCCGGAAAACATCAGCGTATCATGGTATCATGCACAGTAAGGTAATGTTATATTATGGATCTTTGTTTTGGTTGTTTGCACAAATTTTTGACTGCAAACAGTAGGAAGTGCATTTTATATGTTATATACATGATACTTATATATGTGATACATATATAATATACATGTGTAATATGTATACATTAGGTTGCAACATAATTTTTTTTTGTTGTGGGTCACAGTAAAACAAAAGAAATACTCTTTGATAGCAAAATATTTAAATGTTAGCATAGATTCTGGAGAATGGAAGGGGCTTGCACTCAGATTACACATAGAAGGATTAGCCTTCAAGAGGAAGAGAGATGGTTGGGTGCGGGGCTCACGCCTGTAATCCCAGCACTTTGGGAGATGGAGGCAGGTGGATCACCTGAGATCAGGAGTTCGACACTAGTTGACCAATATGGTGAAACCCCATCTCTACTAAAAGATACGAAAATTAGCTAGGTGTCTGTAATACCAGCTACTCGGGAGGCTGAGGCAGGAGAATAGCTTGAGCCTGGGAGGTAGAGGTTGCAGTGAGCTGAGATCAGGTCAGTGCACTGCAGTCTGGGCGACACAGTGAGACTCTATCTCAAAGAAAAACAAAACAAAACAAACAAACAAAAAAAAAAGGAAGAGAGAGACATATATATGGAAATATATGTATATTTGTGGCAGGAGGAAAAGATTGGTACAGATGTGACTATGAAATTTGGCAGCAGAATGTTAAAGGGATTCCTGTCTGATGACTCTAATCATTTTAGTTAAGTAGAATACAATCATCTGTTGAGAGTAAAGGGCATAGAGAGGATATCATGATAAGTAAGAATGGAGGAATTTTGAAACACTTTACATAGAAGTTGATAACAATGATTAGAGAATTATATTAAGATGGGTGTAGGTGAGGTTGTGCATTAAATTTATGGAAATGTCAGTCTATTTAGGAGTGTTCAGCTGTCTAAGCATAGGTGGGCACAGACCACAGTGATTGTTGAATTCTAGGTGGAGGCTTGAAAGAACAAATTGACATGGAAGGTTAGTGTATTATTAACAAAATGATTGAACTTAAATACTGTAGGATTAATTGAAAATACAAGGAGTCGGATATTTTGAAAGAAAGCACAGACGTCAGTGGAGCTAAAGCCTCAGAGATTGAAGAACAAATGGGCTCTTGAGCAGTAAATGGAAGTTTTCATAAAAAGGGAATGTTTGTGACTTTGGAAGTGGATTTTTTTTTCAGTGATAAGTTTTAAGAGTTCAACAAAGATGATGTAAATATAGCATTAATGATGAGAAAGTCAGAGAACCATTAAAACATGATATTGGATAGATTGTCTATGGGACATTGAATTTCCTAAAATGATAGCAAGAATAGAAAAGGAGAGAAATACTCTGAGTTGGGGTACCAAAATTTGCAGTAAATGAGATAAATTGGCTAGTTTTATAGATTTAAAACAAAATAGGAAATGAATATTTTAAGAAGCTGGAAGAGCTTTTGTAGAGTTAGGCAGCAATGAAAACCCTAGTCCTATTTCTAACCCATGAGCTACCTAAGATGAAGTTACTGCTTAAGAATATGAGCTCTGGATTCAGACTGCGTGGATTCCATTGTTAATTTCATCTCTCTTTACTTGTATGACCTGAGAAAGTTTCCTTATCTCTCTTTGTCTCAGTGTCACGTCTGTAAAATGTGGATGAAATGACCTAATCCATCACATTGTAGTGACAATTTAATGAATTAAGTTCATAAAAATTATTTATGAAATAAGCTTGTATATATCATTGGTATAGTACTTGAACATTGGAAGTATACAATAAATGTTAGCTACTAGAATGATAAAGAATAAATAGCCTCTACTTGAGACAGCTGTAGAAGTTTTTTCAGTAGTCATCCTTTTTTTTCTTGTTTTTTAGCAAAATGAACATTTGGGGAAGCTGGTAGGGTTGTGGGAATTTGCTAGTTTTATAGAAAGAGTTTAAGAAAGTCCAGTGGAATTGTTTTGGAGGGAAAGAAGGGAGTGCGATTGACAGGTCAGGGAACAGACATACTGAGAATAATGGGGATGAGACTAGAGCTAAGGATAACTTAAAATGCTTATATATGCATAACACAATTGCCGCAATGGCATGCAATTCACAAAGACATACACAGAAGCTGAGGTAGAAATGAAGGGTGTGAGGCATATAGGAATTTAGTCCCAATCGTCATTTGAGCAAGGGAGATGCTTTGGCCTTACAGAATTCATACATATATGATCTGAAAGGGAGGTCATGCAGGTGTGGGATGAGGTAGTTTACTTTTTTTCTTTATATTGTCAACAGCTACAATACAAGGAGTTGTGACTGGCAACTATAAGTAAATGAGCACAAGCCATGAGTTCTCCATTGAAAGTAAGAGGGGATGCACATTGGCCACAGTTTTCATATGCAGCCCGTTGGTAGAGCTATCCTTCACCCCAATCACTATTGTTTCTCTGTTTTCATCAAGGACATTATCATTATCTTAAACTACCATCTACTTGTTCACTTATTTTTCATTTACTAATGAAAGTGAAATCAATAAGAACTATGATTCTATCTCTGTTTAGGATAGTGTCTCCAGTGCCTAGACAACCATGTTATTTGTTAAATGAATATCCTGTATTCCTTTCAATTCAGGACATTTATATTATTTTCAGGATGATGTACCTCGGTCTAATATGTGGAGTTACTTTGCCTTATAAAAACATATTGTGACTGGATAAGGTGGCTCATGCCTGCAATCCCAGTACATTGGGAGGCCAAGGTAGGAGGATTGCTTGATCCCAGGAATTTGAGACCAGCCTAGGCAACATAGTGAGATTCTGTTTCTTAAAATAATAATAAAAAATAAGCCAGACATGGTGGCACCCGCCTGTAGTCCCAGCTACTCAAGAGGCTGCAGTGAGAGAAATGCTTGAGCCTGAGAGGTTGAGTAAACCATGATTGGGCTACTGCACTCCATTCTGGGTGACATAGTGAGACCCTCTCCCCTGCCGTCTCTCTCTATTGCTGTTAAGTACCTACTATTTGGTATAATTCATCATTTTGAATTTGTTTTTATCTTATAAAAATGAAATAATAGTTTTGTCACTAAGTACAAATAATTTTGTTGTACAATATATAAATATATTTTGCCTAAATTTAGAACCATTTATGTAAAACTTTATATATTGTGTTTATTTTTATTAAACCCTCAGCAAGGCAGAATATTTGACTCTGCACTTAGAAAAGGCAGAGGAAATATGAGAAGTTATTGATGCTTTCCTCACTAAGTTGGCCTTTGCTCAGTAACAGCTCTTGAAACTCTCTCTCATAGCTCTCAAAATGAATTGAAATTAGTTTCAAGGTTAGGAATACCCAGTAGCTTCATGAAGTATTCAGAATCTGTAGCATTTATTTTTTTCAGAAGCATTATCAAACAGTCAACTCTGAAAACTTTGTTTTCAGTGCCAGTGAATAGAAATTTTCAGAAAACACAATTTTCTGAAAACATTATGGTAGCTTCATATAGACATTTGCTTTGATAGCCCCAAGGGATAGCAGATTTTTTTGGTAGAAAAGACCATATTTAGTATTTTTTATTAAGCATATTCTAAGATGATTATTATTTACAGTAATGAATAATGACAATCCTTATTTTTGTATTCAACTCTGCTCCTTTTCAGTCTACTTTGTTGAAGTACCTTAAGATTTGATCTGGAAAGTCTTAAAATCTCTGTTTATATTAACTCCATACCTGATCTAATTTTGACCCACATGTATATAGTTTACACCTCTCTCCTAAGATTCAGATTCATATATACAATTGATTTCTTGACATATCCACCCAAAAGTGCCAATAGGCCAGGTGCGGTGGTTCACGCCTGTAATCCTAGAACTTTGGGAGGCTAAGGCGGGTGGATCGCCTGAGCTCAGGAGTTTGAGACTAGCCTGGGCAACATGGTGAAACCCCGTCTCTACTAAAACACAAAAAATTAGCGAGGCATGGCGGCTTGCACCTGTAAACCCAGCTACTCGTGAGGCTGAGACAGGAGAATTGCTGGAACCCGGGAGGCAGAGGTTGCAAGGAGTCGAGATCATGCCACTGCACTCCAGCCTGGGCGACAGAATGAGAAAAAAGGTGCCAACAATGTCTTAGATTTAATAAGTTTAAGACAACACTTACTGATTGTCTTATTCACTAAACAATTTTTTCCCCCCTCATACTATTTGGCATCACTATTCATTCACTCTATCTTGTAAAACAAAAGTTGAAGTATTTTTCTTCATTATTTCCATCTATTCCATTAGAAAGGCCAGTCAAATCTACTTTAAAGATATGTTTACCACTGCCAACTTTTCTGTATCTCCTTTCACCTTTCAAAATCAAGTCACCATCATCACTGTATAGATCACTACAAGCGTCTCTCAAGGGCATTGATTTCAGTTTTAGTTAAGTTTTCCTTCTTAGAGAAAGGCCATTTCTATTTCCCAATTATTTGCTCTAGTGAGAGTCGAAGCTGACTTGGCTCATATGGGGATCCTAAAGCCATCTATGGCACCAGGGGGAAACATTACTCTTGTCAAAAGTAACTACATGGAATTTTGGCTTAAGTGGAGTCATCCCCACCCAAATCACAAGGACAAAAAAAAAAAAAAAAAAAAAAGAAAAAACAAAAAACAAAAAATAAAAGAAAAAGATCAATCCCTAAGGGACTTTCAAGGCATTTTTTTCCCCAAGAGCAGAGGAAATGGATATTGAGAAGGCAGAAATAATGGGTATCTATCGCTTTCATTTTGTCCTCTGCTATAGACTGAATTGCATCCCCCAAAATTAATATATTGAATCCCTCACCCCTCAGTGTGATTGTATTTGAAGATGGGGCCTTTAGGAGGTAACTTTCAAATGCTTATTGTTTAAGCCAGCAAGTCTATGTTATTTTGTCATAGCAGCTCAACTGGACTAAGATACCCTTCTATGACACATTCATTACACATCACATGGTATGATTATTTCAAAACTCAAGGTATATCATTTTACTACTTTGTAAAACTCTCCTAATGATTCTTATGCATTTATACTACATTTCAAATATCTTTTAATAGTTACAAGGCAGTGAATAATCTGTATCTTTCTATGTTCAGCCTCACCTCATGCCACTTTCTCTCTCACATATTATATACTCCTAAATGAAAGCAAAATCCTTAGGGCATTTATACTTGCTGTCCTCTCTCTTTGGAGAACACTTTTGCCTATTTATGCCATCCTGTTCCTTCATGTCTCAGTTCAAATGCCACTTCCCCAGAGAGGCTTTTTCTGTATATCTACTCCTACATTTATATTTGAAGGGATTCCGGCACCTGTTTCTTTCTTTCTGATGCTTTTCACAAGCTCCAATCATCAGTTGTTATTGATTATTCTCCTGTATAGCATATAAACTTCATGAGGAGAAGGACTATGTTAGTCTTTTAAATTACACATCCAGAACTCACTAAGTCAGTATAGTTTCAGTTGCTGAATTCTTAGTGGCGCTTCTAACGTTGTTCTTTTGTGATACTCACTTACACATTCCTGGATAAGGGCAATAATACTTGGTCTACTGTAATATCTAATTACTTTTACTATAGTGCTCTATAATACTTATTCTATATTAGCATAAAGAAAGTTCCTTAGTCAATCAAATAATTCTTTTCCTGTTTTTAAAAAATGTTTCTTTAAAAATGCACATTATTCCTTAAAGAACCCAGAGATAAATCCACACATTTACAACCAGTTCATTTTTGACAAAGATGCCAAGAACATACATGGGGGAAAGGAAAGTCTCTTCAATAAATGGTGCTGGGAAAATTGGATAACTATATACAAAAGGATAAAGCTAGATTCCTATCTCTTACCTTATGTAAAAATCATATCAAAATGAAATAAAGACTTAAGTATGAGAACTGAAACCATACAACTACTAGAAGAAAACATTGGGAAAATGTTTCAGGACATTGGTCTGTGCAAAGATTTTTGAAGTAAGTCCTCAAATGCATAGGCAACAAAAGCAAGAATAAACAAATGGGATCATGTCAAGCTAAAATGCTTCTGTACACCAAAGAAAATAACGAAGTGAAGAGACAACTTACAGAATGGGAGAAAATGTTGGCAAACTCTCCATCCAATGAGGGATTAATTACCAGAATATATAAGGAACCCAAGTAACTCAGTAGCAAAAGATTTTCAAATAATTGGATTAGAAAAGCAAAAGATCTTAAAAGATATTTCTCAAAAGAAGACACACAAATGGCCAACAGTTATATGAAAAAATGCTCAACATCATTAATCATCAGGGAAATGCAAATCAAAACCATAAGAGATATTTTCTCACTCCAGTTAAAATGGCTTTTACCAAAAAACAACAAAAGTGGATAACTGGCAAGGACAGAGAAAGAGAAATGCTGATACACTGTTAGTGATAATGTAAATTAGTACAGTCACTATAGAAAAGAGTATGAAGGTTCCTCAGAAAACTAAAAACAGAACTACCATATGATTCAGCAATCTCACTGCTGAGTATATATCCAAAAGAAAGGAAGTCAGTATCTAAGAGACACCTGCGCTCCCGTGTTCATTGCAGCATTATTCCCTATAGTCAAATTTTGAGATTAGCCTGTGTCCATCAACAGATGAATGGATAAAGAATATATGATGCATATACACAGTGGCCTATTAGCCATAAAAATTAATACAATCCTTTCATTTACAGCAACATATCTGGAACTGGAAGTCATTATGTTACGTGAAATAAGCCAGGCATGGAAAGACAAATACCACATGCTCTTACTCATATGTGGAAGCTAAAATAGTGGAGCTCATGGAGATAGAGAGTTGATTTGTGGCTACCAGAGGCTGGGAAGATTTGCGGAGGAGAGAAAAGTCATTAGTTAAAGAGTACGAAAACACAAGTTAGAAGGAATAAGATCTAGTGTTTGATAGTAGAGTAGGGCAACTATAGTTAACATTAATTTTTTTGTATAGTTCAAAATTGCTGGAAGAGAGTAATTGAAATGTTCCCAATATAAAGAAGAAGTAAATGGTTGGGGTGATGGATGTCCTAATTTCCCTGGCTTATTCATTATATATTGTATCAAAATACTACATATATCCCCCAAATATGTACAACTATTATTTATAAATAAAAAAAACTTTAAAAAAGTATATTATTCTTGTCTCTCCCTAGCATTCCCTGCCTGCAAAAATATGGATCTAATTTTGTCCATTTTAAAATCAATATATCCTTCTGTTACTGTATCATGTAAGGTTTACTTTTTTAAGTTTATTTACATTTTTAATACTTTGCAAGGTCTGATTAGGTCATGTTTAGAGTCTGGACTGTAACTCATGAAAATGTAAGATAAGTGACAGTACATATTTTAATTGTAGAAGGAATTAAGTAGGTGTTTCCATTTGTGCTTTGATATAAAATCAACTAAGAAGCATGTAAAGTAGCAGTGTTCAATTCACAAACAATATTTATCCATAAATGTGTCAGAAAAAGTGGCTAGTGATATATTTACTGAAGAGCAAGATTAAGTCATCTAAGACTACGCTCAGTCTCTTACTGAGGCCAAAGATATTATCATATATTTTTTATTATAAAAAACGTAATTTTTATGTAGTAACAATATAATTATTTGTAAAAATTAAATGATGTAGTTAAGGATTAAGTAAATTGGCATTAAAAAGTTTAAAAAGAAGCCATGATATGTACATTACCTTTTAGAAGTGGATTATGTTTCAGTTTATAATTTTTTGACTTAAAATGTAATGTGAAAACTGTTACTATAATGTAAATTTTAACATTATTATTATTTGTATGATCTACATTCCTCAGTTAGAAACCAAATTGTTGGAAGGATCTATGCAACAGTGAAAATAAAGTCTAGTGGCATGATACTGTGGAAACACCAGTGACCAGTCTTGTCAACAAGGCACCAAGAACTGAATAAAGTCAGGTGCAGGAATCAAGGAAATAGATCTTGCAAGAGAAAAAAAAAAAAAAAACATTCAGTTTTGTTAATATTAACAATGACTTTTATGTAGTAGATTTTTCCCAGACCCTTTTTGTTTAAGTCACCTCTCCACACCTTCCAAAACTAGTTGTATGTTTGTTATGGGGAAAATCACCTATTTGTGGTCATTCTACTTGGCTCCTTACAGTTCATAGAACTGTGATTACAATGTTTTAGATCTTATCAGTAACTTAGTTCCACAAAACCTTCACTTAATGATTTTAAGTAATTTTCAAGGCAAAATCATATAATTTTTACTTTTAAAATATCAATGAACTTTTGAAAGAAGCAATATTAGGTATATTGAAAACTTTAGCAGAATGTATAGAGAACTCTTATATACCCCTTCTCTTTTCCTCTTACCCTATATTACACAGTTTCCCCCATTATTATATTTTATTTTTAATGCTTCCTTAATTTTTGTACTGGGGAACTGGCAGAATTCTGGTATAACCTCCATAAATAAAATTTATTCTAAGCAATTTTAGATCTGCACACACTAGTTTAATGGTTAAAAGTATAATCTTTTGTGTCAAATGGTTGCATTTGTGAACAAATTCTGGTTCATTGCTTGCTTACCGTGGAACCTTGAGCGAGTTTGTTATCTTTGAGTCTCAATTCCTTTGTGATGTAGGGATAATATTATCTACCTTACATTTTTTTTTGGTATTTCTTTTTTTGATTTGTTTGTTGTTGAGACACGGTCTTGCTGTGTTGCCTAGGCTGGAGTGCAGTGGAGCAATCATGACTCACTGCTGACTCAAGCTCCTGGACCCAAGTGATCCTCCCCACTCAGCCTCCCCAAGTAGCTGGGACTACAGGTGCGTGCCACCATGCCTGTCTAATTTTTGTATTTTTTGGTGAGACGAGTTTTCGCCATGTTGCCCAGGCTGGTCTCAAATTCCTGAGCTCAAACGATCCTCCTGCCTCAGCCTCCCAAAGTGCTGTGATTACGGGTATGAGCCACCATGCCTGGCCTACATTGTTGATAAGAGGATTAAATAGGATTATATAAATACAGCATTGATAACAATGTCTATCTTAATAAGAATATATCATTATTTTTGTGTAATAAAAATAATGTCATTTTTTTTCCAATAAATGGTATGGATTTAAGGAACACTTAAGGAAACGTAATTTATGGCAGAAAGGAAAAATAATATGGTACAAAAAAAGAACACGGGCTACAGAGTGAAACTGTTTGAATCTCTTTATCACTGCATAAAAACTGGGTGACTTTTGACAAGTTGTTTAAATTAACTGTTTTATTTTTTCAATTAAAAGATGAAAACATTTTTATTTATAAAATAGTTTATTTTATACTTTGAGAATTATCCATGTAAAACATAGAATTATATTTTGAGATAATCTATGTAAAACATCTCCTAAAGTGTGTTTAACATAAATGGCCAAAGTATATGTACTCCCTATAAGGAACAGGAGTATTTACTCTTTCCTGGGTGTGTGAGATGATAAAATATAAATATGGTAAGTGTGAACTATTTGGTTGATTTCAATTCAACATAACTTTTGACAAGTTTCAGTGCCAAAAGTTATCTAAATATGAAGCTCCCAACAGATTTCTAGTTATGATTTTATCATAAATGACTTTACTAAGATGTTATAGGTAAACAAACATGGCCACATCTCTGCATGGGCTGTTGTGGTGTCATACCCTCACTCTTTCACTCTAAATTCAAAGGACTCCACAGTTCTCAAATGGGTGATGTTGGCCTACTTGTCCAGCCTGTCTATGCTTTCATAGCTCTGCTATAAACTATTTATTATGACAGCCTGCTTGTGGAGGTGATTATATGTAAATGATACATGTGTATATGTGGACATACAAAGCTTTGGCATGACATCTAAAAGGCTTTAGGTACTATGCAAGAGATGGACTTTTATTGGAAGTAAGGAGGTCAAGATTATCTTCTTCCTTATGGTGGTAAGTTTTTCTTCTGTGTTTTGCAATGTTGAAAAAGTCAGTGTGTGTTCTTGTCGAGAGACCATCCACTTGGAAAGGTCCAGCAAAGATGTGTGGTGGGGCTAAGAGTAAAGGAAATAGGAAATGAATTTGTAGAGTTGAGCCTGCTCCAGGATTTAAAATTAAGAGTTAAAAAGGCTGTTGCTTTGTTGGAGAAGAAAGTAGATAGAATTTGTGATCAGAGGTATAGCTAGGAATTAAAAATGTGCATACATGTGGTATCTTTGACATCATATTTCTCAGGAACTTCAAGCATGCTCTTAGAAGAGTAGAAGGCACATATTTCAGAGGTGAATATTTAAGGGAAATAAATTTCTGGCTAGCAATTAACAAAGCAGTAAGTAATTATTGTTTTTTTTCCCCAAGAGATCCAAAGTAATTTAACATTTTTAATAAAAATATTTGACCTTAGGTAGCATGATGCCTCCAGCTTTGTTCTTTTTGCTTAGGATTGTCTTGGCTATATGGACTCATTTTGATTCCATATGAAATTTAAAGTAGTTTTTTTCTAATTCTGGGAAGAAAGTCAATGGTAGCTTGATGGGGATAGCACTGAATCTATAAATTACCTTGCAGTATGGCCATTTTCATGATACTGATTCTTCCTATCCATGAGCAATGAATGTTTTTCCATTTGTTTGTGTTCTCTCTTATTTTCTTGAGCAGTGGTTTGTAGTTCTCCTTGAAGAGGTCCTTCACATCCGTTGTAAGTTGTATTCCTAGGTATTTTATTCTATTTATAGCAATTGTGAATGGGGGTTCACTCATGATTTGGCTCTCTGTTTGTCTATTATTGGTGTATAGGAATGCTTGTGAATTTTGCACTTTGATTTTTTATCCTGAGGCTTTGCTGAAGTTGCTTATCAGCTTAAGAAGATTTTGGGCTGAGACGATAGGGTTTTCAGAACATACAATCATGTCATCTGCAAACAGAGACAATTTGACTTTCTCTCTTTCTGTTTGAATACCTTTATTTTTTTCTCTTGCCTGATATCCTTGGGCAGAACTTCCAATACTATGTTGAATAGAAGTGCAGTATGGTACTGGTACCAAAACAGATAAATAGACCAATGAAACAAAACAGAGGCCTTAGAAATAACGACACACATCTACAAACATCTGATCTTTGACAAACCTGAAGAAAATAAGCAATGGGGAAAGGATTCCCTATTTAATAAATGGTATTGGGAAAACTGGCTAGCCATATGCATGAAACTGGACCCCTTCCTTACACCTTATACAAAAATTAACTCAAGATGGATTAAAGACTTAAATGTAAAACCTAAAAACTGTAAAAATCCTAGAAGAAAGCCTAGGAAATACCGTTCAGGACATAGGCATGGTCAAAGACTTCATGACTAAAACACCAAAAGCAATGGTGACGAAAACCAAAATTGACAAATGGGATCTAATTATACTAAAGAGCTTCTGCTCAGCAAAAGAACTATCATCAGAGTAAATAGACAACCTACAGAATGCAAAATTTTTGCAATGTATCCATCTGACAAAGGGTTAATATCCAGAATGTACAAAGAACTTAAACAAATTTACAAGAAAAAACAACCATATCAAAAAGTGGGCAAAATATATGAACAGACACTTCTCAAAAGAAGACATTTATGTAACCAATAAACATATGAAAAAAAAGCTCATCATCACTGGTCACTAGAGAAATGCAAATCAAAACCATGAGATACCATCTCATGCCAGTTATGATTTCTACTATAAAGATGCATGCACATGTATGTTTATTGCAGCACCGTTCACAGTAGCAGACTTGAAACCAACCCAAATGCCCATCAAGACTGGATAAAGAAAATGTGGAACATATACACCATGGAGTACTATGCAGCCAGGACAAAAGAATGAGTTCATGTCCTTTGCAGAGACATGGATGAAGCTGTAAACATCCTTCTCAGCAAACTAACACAGGAACAGAAAATCAAACACTGCATGTTCACTCATAATTGGGAGTTGAACAATGAGAATACATGGACACGGAGAGGGGAACATCACACACGGGGGCCTGTGGAGGGGTGGGGGCCTAGGGGAGGGATAACACTAGGAGAAATACTTTATATAGATAACGGGTTGATGGGTGCAGCAAAGCACCATGGCACATGTATACCTGTGTAACAAATGTGCACGTTCTGCACATATATCCCAGAGTTGAAAGTATTTTTTTAAAAAAATTGGCCTGGCGCTGTGGCTCACGCCTGTAATCCCAGCACTTTGGGAGGCGGAGGCGGGTGGATCACGAGGTCAGGAGATCCAGACCATCCTGGCTAGCACAATGAAACCCCCTCTCTACTAAAAGTACAAAGAAATTAGCCGGGCGTGGTGGTGGGCACCTGTAGTTCCAGCTACTTGGGAGGCTGAGGCAGGAGAATGGCATGAACCTGGGAGGTGGAGCTTCCAGTGAGCGGAGATCCAGCCATTGCACTCCAGCCTGGGCGACAGAGCGAGACTCTGTCTCAAAAAAAAAAAAAAAAAAAAAAAAAAAAAAAAAAAAAAAAAAAAAAAATTGGCCGGGGTGGCTCATGCCTGTAATCCTAGCACTTTGGGAGGCCGAGGCAGCCAGATCACAAGGTCAGGAGACTGAGACCATCCTGGCCAACATGGTGAAACCCTGTCTCTACTAAAAATACAAAAATTAACTGGAGGTGGTGGCACGTGTCTGTAATCCCATCTACTTGGGAGGCCGAGGCAGGGGAATCTCTTAAATCAGAGAGTGAGAGGTTGCAATGAGCTGAGATCACGCCACTGCGCTCCCGCCTGGAGACAGAGCGAGACTCCGTCTCAAAAAACAAAAACAAAAACAAACACAAACAAAAAATTCTGTTTTTGACTATATGTATGTATTTCAAACAGCACTAAGCTATGAAATAGTGTTACATCTAAGCTTGGAGAGATTTTAAGGACAAGTAAGACACTGCGTTGTAGGTAGGTTAAAATCTTGCTCTAAATCTCACAACCCTTAGTGACAGACCTTGCAGGGAAACTCAGGTTTCCCAGCTGACTGTTCTTCTCAGGACTTTGTGATGAAAAGTAGAAGGAGAGTTTCTTTGTGCTGACATGCCAAAAATAGTTACATGACAATAAACATTAAGATTTAAGTAAACAATTTTTCAAGAGGATAACAGCCTCCAGCTCCATCCATCTTCCTGCAAATGACATAATCTTGTTCTTTTCTATGGCTGCCTAGTATTCCATGATGTATATATAGCACAGTTTCTTTATCCAATCTGTCATTGATGGGCATTTAGATTGATTCCATGTCTTTGCTATTTTGCATAGTGCTGCAATAAACATTCATGTGTGTGTGTCTTTATGGTATAATTATTTAGGAACAGAAACCAAATACTGCATGTTCTCACATATAACTGGGAGCCAAATGATGAGAACTTATGAACACAAAGCAACAACTGACACATCTATTTAAGGGTGAAGGGAGGAAGGAGGGAGAGGAAGAGAAAAGATAACTATTGTGTACTGGGCTTAATACCTGTATGATGAAATAATCTGTACAACAAGCCCCGTGACATGAGTTTACCTATGTGACAAACTTTCACATATACTCCCCAAACATGAAATGAAAGTTGAATTTTTTTTTCAAGAAAAATCTTTTATAGGTGCTAGTAACATTTGAAGAGTGGTCACTCGTAGTTGCTCTCTGATAGATTTTCTGTCTTTGCATATCTTCCAAGGTGAAGAGGAAGTTTCCACATGAGAGGGTTTAGTAGATTTTGGTCCACTGCCTTAAATATCTTGATATACATATCTTTTAATCATGCTGGAGATTTCTTTGCTTCTCTAACTGGAAGTTCCATGGAAAAGTAAGCCTTTGGACCATCTTAATAAGATTACTTTTTAGAAGTTTTCCAGTTTACTGATTTTTATAAAAACATACTGTACATCTTTTACCTATATGAATGTTTTTAATTTTACATTTTTATCAGATATTCAAAAAAAGATATGGAAGAAATTATGCAACTCACTAAATAAGCATTTTTTAAAAATACTATCAAACAGTTAACTGATTGGAAAATAGAAAAAGTTAATCTTATTAGAATGGTCCAAAGCCTTAAAGATTAAAGTTTCCAATTATTCTTTAATTACTGGCTTGTTGCAAAAAGTACTCTAACAAATCCCCCTATTTCCAGTAATGTCTATTTTAATCCATTTTAGATGTTGCTCTCAGATAGATGCATCTAAGCTGTAGTTCTTATCCCATTGTGCTCTTGTTTAATTTGCAGTGGTTTGTCATTGTCTTACAGTAGATTCAAAGTAGGAGCAGGCACATATAAGTGAAGATACAAGGTGACACACTAACATGGGAAAAATATTAAAACTTTATTTGCCTTGTCATAATAATTAAGAGTATATATTTTATAAACGAGTGAATAAAGAGAAAGGTGTTGAGATCCTTTTCTAGTAAAGGCATGATTATGAACACTTGGAATCACTGGTCTATAGAATGAAATTGTCGTAGCCTGGCATTCATTTACTCTGGAAAGTTTCACCCAGCCATCACTTTCAGGCTACATCTCTGTTCAGTCTCTATCAGAGTCAAACTGAGGTGCTGCAGAAATTTCCTACTTTCCTAAGTGTTTATTCCTTCTGTCTGGAATGCTTCCCTTCATCCTTTTATGCTAAAATCTTAACTGTTTTTCAAACTATAGATCAGATGCAATTTCCTTTATTCATATTTTGTAGTTAGAATAGTTTTGATTATAAGTAGCAGAGAGCCACTCAAATTGCTATAATTAATAAAGGAAATTTATAGGTTTATGATACAGAAAAGTTAAGATAAAGGAAAAGGTTCATGTACAATTTCATGAGTTGCCAGATTAATTTATGCACAGTTCCCTTGTCTCTCCATTCCTTCATGTGATCTCTGTCCTTAGGTTGATTTCCTTTAGGGTTACACAACGTTGGAGCAATTTTAAGCCTTACATTAACATCCCACATCACACAGAGCAAGAAAAAGAAAGCATCTTCCCACTCTCTCCACCCACTCACCTTCAATTCAATAAAAGTTCTCGGCTTCATACTAAAATAGCTTAGGTGATATTCTCATATGGGCTGATAAATGCTGATTAGATTAGCTCATCAGAGCTTACCTTTGAGCTAAGTTGGTCAGGGTCCTCTCCTGGAGTTTGCAGGTCATCAATTTCATGGCTGTTTGTAATTGATAGAAAAATAATTGCTAGGGAGGCAAACTACAATGTTTGCTATACACCTTAAGTTGTTTACTACCTAAAAGAGGACTCTTCATCTCCTGAATACTATCTTTTATTTATATGCTTTATCACTTATATTTTCTTGAATTATAGGAATTTTCTTTCATATTTGCCAGGTTTTAAGTGGCTGGAGAAGCAAGTATCCATATCTGATTTATCATTTTATTCAACTTTCCCCTATGTGGCATCTAGCACAATGCTTTGTTAAATTAGAATATATGATAAATGAATGTACAAATGAATGAAGAAATAAATGGATAAAATGATTGTATAAAATTATTGCCCTTGAAATGCAGTTTTTTTGTTAGAAGATTTCAAACAAAACTTAGCAGAAAATGTTCAGCTATGGAAAGCACTCATGTGTTACAGAAGTGCTGGATGCAATAAATTCCAAGACAACTTATATTTTAACAGTTTATTTCTTGAATATTTGATCCTTTGAGGTAGATGGTGTCTTTTAAAAGGCTTCTAATTAACTATATACCTTTTGTCATCGGTAGTTATTCCATGGAAACATGTTATTTGTCTAGAAAGTAAAAAGAAAAGTACAAAGTAGTTGTAATGGTACATTAACATGCCAAATGTTATGCTTATGTATAGGAAGAAGTTAAACCTTCGACAGTTGTTACTTTTATTTAAATAAATAAGAATAACAACACTATTATTAGATAAATTGAGCTTTCTTTGAAAAGATAATTTCTTCTCATCAGAATGTTAATTAAATGAATAAAATGTATATAGTTTTTATGCCTACAGATTCACTTTAGACGAAGGTTTTATTTCACCTAATATATTAAGCTATAGATAATAAAGAGTATTTTTATATCACCTTATCCTTGTTATCAGAAATCTTTTCCCCAATAATGTTTCACTGAAGCATTAGATCCACATTCATCTCCAAACTCATATATACTATGGTTTTTTGAATACCACACACACAAAAAAATACCTACTACATAGGCGCCTCATAGTAAAAAACTGAACCCATAATCTGCTTCTATCAAACCAGTTTCTCCTCTAATGTTAACTGTCTTGGCAACTGTGTTAAATCATTCTTGCATTTCTATAAAAGAATACCTGAAACTGGGTATTCTATAAAGAAAAGAGGTTTAATTGGCTCACATTCTGCAGGCTTTACAGGAAGTATGCTGCTGCTGCCTGCTGGGCTCCTGAGGAGGCTTCAGGAAGCTTACAATCTTGACAGAAGGCAAAGAGGGAGCAGGCATGTCACATGGTGAAAACAGAAACAAGATAGAGGGGAGGTGTCACACACTTAAAAATGACCAGATCTAATGAGAACTCACTCACTACTGTGAAGGGACAGTACCAAGTGCATAGTGCTAAACCATGCATGAAAAATTCACCCTCATGATCCAGTCACCTCCCACTAGACCCCACCTCCAACACTGGGACTTACGTTTCAACATGATATTTGGGTAGGGACAACATCCACACTATATCAGCAAATGATTTTTTAATCACTGAGTTACTCTTTTCAGAAAACTGGGAGCCATCCTTAACAATCTTTCTACCTTACTCCTCACATCCACTTTATTATCAAATCTTGCCAATTCTACTTCCCAAATGCGCAAAATGTGTCTTGAATGTTTTCATGTCTCTCAAACTGTATTGTTGCTACTTGAAGCTACCATCATAAATTACCTAGACTTAGACAAACAGCCTCTAAACTGGTTTTCCTGTTTCTAATCATGACTTTCTCCATTCCAGTACTCGCACTTTCACCAGATTGTAAACCAAAAACAACAACAACAGAAACCTTGCTGTAGGCCCTTAATATCTTTCCATTGCTCTGTGGATAAATGTAAAAATTCTTCAAGACTCAGATAATATGGTTCCTGCCTGTTTCTCCATCCTCATGGCTATGGTTTAGATATTTCACTTCCTCAAACTTCATGTTGAAACTTAATCTCCTGTTGAAGGTGGGGCCTAATGGGAGGTGCTTGGGTCATGAGGGCAGATCCCTCATGAAGACTTGGTGTGGTCCTCATGATAATGAGTGAGTCCTCACTAGTTCCAATGAGAGTTGGTTGTTAAAAAGGGTCTGACACCTCCCCTCTGTCTCTCTCCCGTCTGTCTCATTTCTTACCACATAATCTCTCTACAGACTGGCTCCTTTTTGCCACCATGAATGGAAGCAGCCTGTGGCCCTTACTAAATGCAATGCCAGTGCAATACATGAGCCAAATAAAACTAAATAATAATAATAATAATAATAAAAATAAAATTAGTTACTCAGTCTTAGGTGTTCCTTCATAGAAACACAAACGAGTTAAGACACTCATCTTTCACTAATCACCTCCCTCTCTCGCTCACTTTGCTCCACCACACTAACCTTTTCTGTCCCTAAAATGTACTAAGATCTGTTGCCCTCATAACCCTTGCTTATACTGCTTCCTGTATGTGAGATATTCTTTTCACCTCTAATATAAACACACATAATTTCTCCCTTTCTCCTCTCTCTCTCTCTCTCTTTTTTTTTCTTTTTGACATAAGATCTCACTCTGTTGCCCAGACTGGAGTGCAGTGGTACAATCAGAACTTCACCTCCTCAGTTCAAGTGATATGCCTGCCTCAGCCTCCCAAGTGTCTGGAACTACAGGCTCACACAACCATGCCTGGCTAATTTTTTTTCTTAATTTTTGTAGAGAGAGGTTTTCTCCATGTTGCCCAGGCTCACTTGCTTTTCTTTCTAATTTAGCTAACTCCTACTCATCCTTCAACTATTAAATTAAATATTAGTTTAATTTGTCAGGGCAGTATTCCCAGAACCTCTTGCCAGATTAGGTTATTTCCTCCTGTTGTAAACTTTCATAGCCATCTCTACTTTTGCTCAATAATATGCATAACAATCATATTAAATAGTTATTTGAGCAATTATTTGTTATATATCTGTCTTCTCTATTCCTGTATATCTACAATGAGGGTAGGCCCTGCATTTATTTTGTTCATTATTGTTACTGCCTAACATAATGCCTAACATTTACTATGAACTCAATAAATGTATGTTAAATAAATGAATAATAAAATGCATTACAGAAGAATAAGATTTACTGAATATATTCCATTTGTCAAAGGTAGCTTATAAACAGAAGAAGATAAGATGTAGCCACCTTGGAAGGGAGAATATGAAGCCAAAGCAAAAGTGTTGTTCACTTAAATTTTTAACACAGGACCCATAAATAACACTTTTTTCTCTTATATCTTCCAGGTACTGACTTCGATTTTGCCTGTATCAGTTTCATGAACCAACATTATTCTTCTCTAGTCTTAGTCTCTTTCCAAATTTTTCTCCATGTCATGTCAGTCATAAATTTTGATCATTTTATTTCATTGTGATATGATTACATAATTTGCCTTTTAATCCCACTGGCACTGCTGTATTGCATAGCACAATTATCTTATCCTCAGTCTTCTGCAAAAGTCTCCCCATACATCTTTCTACCTCCAACTAATACAGCACTCTTAATGCCAGATTAATCTTCCTACAGCAATTTTCTATTTATGTTCCTAACAGTTCAAAAGTTTTCATTTACTCTTTGTCCTTCTATAAAATAAATCTAGGCAGTTTACTATAGCATTCACGGCCTTTATCTTCATTTTACTCTTCTGTTTATTTTTTTAAGTTCTGGGATACATGTCCAGAACGTGCAAGTTTGTTACACGTGCCATAGTGGTTTGCTGCACCCATCAACCCGTCAACTACATTAGGTATTTCTCCTAATGCTATTCCTCCCCTAGCCTCCCATCCCCCAGAGACCCAGTGTGTGACGCCCCCCCCACCCTCTTGTCCATGTGTTCTCATTGTTCAACTCCCACTTACGAGTGACAACATGCTGTGTTTGGTGTTTAGTTTTCTGTTCTCTTGGTAGTTTGCTGAGAATATTGGTTTCCAGCTTGATCCATGTCCCTGCAAAGGACATGAACACATCCTTTTTATGGCTACATAGTATTCCACGGTGTATATGTGCCACATTTTCTTTATCCAGTCTATTATTGATGGGCATTTGGGTTGATTCCAAGTCTTTGCTATTGTGAACAGTGCTGTAAAAAACATATGTGCATGTGTCTTTACAGTAGAATGATTTATAGTCCTTTGGGTATATACCCAGTAATGGGATTGCTGGGTCAAATGGTATTTCTAGTTCTAAATCCTTGAAGAATTGCCACATTGTCTTCCACAATGGTTGAACTAATTTACACTCCCACCAACAGTGTAAAAGCATTCCTATTTCTCCACATCCTCTCCAGCATCTGTTGTTTCCTAACTTTTTAACGATTGCCATTCTAACTGGTGTGAGATGGTATCTCATTGTGGCTTTGATTTCCATTTCTCTAATGACCAGTGATGATGAGCCTTTTTTCATATGTTGACTGCATAAATGTCTTTTGAGAAGTGTCTGTTCATATTCTTTGCCCACTTTTTGATGTTTTTTTTTCTTGTAAATTTGTTTCAGTTCTTTGTACATTCTGGACATTAGCCCTTTGTCAGATGGATACATTGCAAAAATTTTTCCCCATTCTGTAGGTTGCCTGTTCACTCTGGAGATAGTTTCTTTAGCTGTGCAGAAGCTCTTTAGCTTAATTAGATCCCATTTTGGCTGTTTTTGCCATTGATTTTGGTGTTTTAGTCATGAAGTCTTTGACCATGCCTATGTCTTGAATGGTATTGCCTAGGTTTTCTTCTAGGGTTTTTATGGTTTTAGGTCTTACATTTAAGTCTTTAATCCATCTTGAGTTAATTTTTGTATAAGGTGTAAAGAAGGGATCCACTTTCATCTTTCTGCATATGGCTAGCCAGTTTTCCCAACACCATTTATTAAATAGGGAATCCTTTCCCCATTGCTTGTTGTTGTCAGGTTTGTCAAAGATCAGATGATTGTAGCTGTGTGGTGTTATTTCTGAGGCCTCTGTTTTGTTCCATTGGTCTATTTTCTGTTTTGGTACCAGTACCATGCTGTATTGGTTACTGTAGCCTTGTAGTATAGTTTGAAATCAGGTAGTGTGATGCCTCCAGCTTTGTTCTTTTTGCTTAGGATTGTCTTGACTATGCGGGATCCTCTTTGGTTCCATATGAAATTTAAAGTAGTTTTTTCCAATTCTTTGAAGAAAGTCAGTGGGAGCTTGATGGGGATAACATTGAATCTATAAATTACCTTGGGCAGTATGGCCATTTTCACAATATTGATTCTTCCTATCCATGAACATGGAATGTTTTTTCATTTGCTTGTGTTTTCTCTTATTTCCTTGAGCAGTGGTTTGTAGTTCTCCTAGAAGAGGTCCTTCACATCCCTTGTAAGTTGTATTCCTAGATATTTTATCCTCTTTTCAGCAATTGTGAATGGGGGTTCACTAATGATTTGACTCTCTGTTAGTCTGTTATTGGTGTATAGGAATGCTTGTGAATTTTGTACATTGATTTTGTATCCTGAGACTTTGCTGAAGTTGCTTGTCAGCTTAAGGAGATTTTGTGCTGAGAAGATGGGGTTTTCAGACTATACAATCATGTCATCTGCAAACAGAGATAATTTGACTTCCTCTCTTCCTAATTGAATACCTTTATTTCTTTCTCTTGCCTGATTGCCCTGGCCAGAACTCCCAATACTATGTTGAATAGGAGTGGTGAGAGAGGACATGTTTGTCTTGTGCTGGTTTTCAAAGGGAATGCTTCCAGTTTTCACCCATTCAGAATGATACTAGCTATGGGTTTGTTATAAATACCTCTTATTATTTTGAGATACATTCCATCAATACCTAGTTTATTGAGAGTTTTTAGCATGAAGGGCTGTTGAATTTTGTCAAAGGCTTTTTCTGCAGCTATTGAAATAATCATGTGCTTTTTTTCATTGGTTCTGTTTATGTGATGGATTACATTTATTGATTTGCATATGTTGAATCAGCCTTACATTCTAGGGATGAAGCCAACTTGATTGTGGTGGATAAGTTTTTTGATGTGCTTTTGGATTCAGTTTGCCAGTATTTTATTGAGGATTTTTGCATCGATGTTCATCATGGATATTGGCCTGAAATTTTCTTTTTTTGTTGTGTCTCTGTCAGGTTTTGGTATCAGGATAAGTCTGGCCTCATAAAATTAGTTAGGGAGGAATCCCTCTTTTTCTATTGTTGGGAATAGTTTCAGAAGCAGTGGTACCAGCTCCTCTTTCTACCTCTGGTAGAATTTGGCTGTGAATCTGTCTGGTCCTGGATTTATTTATTTTTGTTAGTAGGCTATTAGTTACTGCCTGAATTTCAAAACTTTTCATTGGTGTATTCAAGGATTCAACTTCTTCCTGGTTTAGTCTTGGGAGGTAGTATATGCCCAGGAATTTATCCATTTCTTTTAGATTTTCTAGTTTATTTGTGTAGAGGTGTTTATAGTATTCTCTGATATAGTTTGTATTTCTGTGGCATTGGTGGTGATATCCCCTTTATCTTTTATTGCATCTACTTGATTCTTTTTTCTTTCTTTCTTAGTCTGGCTAGTGGTCTATGTTGTTGATCTTGTAAAAAAAAAAAAAAAAAAAAAAAACAGCTCTTGGATTCATTAATTTTTTAAAGGGGTTTTTGTGTCCGTATCTCCTTCAGTTCTGCTCTGATCCTAATTATTTCTTGTCTTCTGCTAGCTTTTGAATTTGTTTGCTCTTGTTTCTCTAGTTCTTTTAATTGTGATGTTAGAGTGTCAATTTTAGATCTTTCCTGCTTTCTCTTGTGGGCATTTAGTGCTATAAATTTCCCTCTACACACTTCTGTTAAATTTGTCCCAGAGATTCTGGTATGTTGTGTTTTTGTTTTCATTGATTTCAAAGAACATATTTATTTCTGCTTAATTTTGTTATTTACCCAGTAGTCATTCAGGAGCAGGTTGTTCAGTTTCAATGTAGTTGTGTAGTTTTGAGTGAGTTTCTTAATCCTGAGTTCCAGTTTGATTGCACTGTCATCTGAGAGACTGTTTGTTATGATTTCCATTCTTTTACATTTGCTAAGGAGTGTTTTACTTCCAATTATGCTGCCAATTTTAGAATAAGTGCAATGAGGTGTTCAGAAGAAGGTATATTCTCTTGATTTGGGGTGGAGAGTTCTGTAGATGTGTATTAGGTCTGCTTGGTCCAGAGCTGAGTTCAAGTCCTGGATATCCTTGTTAATTTTCTGTCTCGTTGATCTGTCTGACACTGACAGTGGGGTGTTAAAGTCTCCCACTATTATTGTGTGGAAGTCTAAGTCTGTTTGCAGGTCTCTAATAACTTGCTTTATGAATCTGGGTGATCCTGTATTGGATGCATATATTTTTAGGATAGATAGCTCTTCTTGATACATTGATACCTTTACCATTATGTAATGCCCTTCTTCATCTCTTTTGTTCATTGTTGGTTTAAAGTCTGTTTTATCAGAGACTAGGATTGCAACCACTGTTTTTGTTGGTTTGATTTCAATTTGCTTGATAAATGTTCCTCCATCCCTTTATTTTGAGCGTATGTGTGTCTTTGCACATGAGATGGGTCTCCTGAATTCAGCACACTGACGGGTCTTGACTCTTTATCCAATTTACCAGTCTGTGTCTTTTAATCGGGGCATTTAGTCCATTTACATTTAAGGTTAATATTGTTATATGTGAATCTGATCCTGTCATTATGATGCTGGCTGGTTATTTTGCTTGATGCAGTTTCCTCATAGCATCAGTGGTCTTTACAATTTGGTATGTTTTTGTAGTGGCTGGTACTGGTTGTTCCTTTGTATGTTTAGTGCTTCCTTCAGGAGCTCTTCTAAGGCAGGCCTGGTGGTAACAAAATCTGTCAGTGTTTCCTTCTCTGTAAAAGACTTTATTTAGCTTATGAAGCTTAGTTTGGCTGGATATGGAATTCTGGGTCGAAATTTCTTTTCTTTAAGAATGTTAAATATTGGCTCCCATTCTCTTCTGTCTTGTAGTGTTTCTGCCAACAGATCTGCTGTTAGCCTGATGGACTTCCCTTTGTGGGTAACCCAACCTTTCTCTCTGGCTGCCCTTAACATTTTTTCCTTCATTTCAACCTTGGTGAATCTGATGATTATGTGTCTTGGGGTTGCTTTTCTCAAGGAGTATCTTTGTGGTGTTCTCTGTATTTCCTGAAATTGAATGTTGGCCTGCCTTGCTAGGGTTGGGGTGTTTCTCCTGGATAAAGTGCTGAAGAGTGTTTTCCAACTTGGTTCCATTCTCTCTGTCACTTTCAGGTACACCAATCAAACATTTGGTCTTTTCACATAGTCCCACATTGCTTGGAGGTTTTGTTCATTTCTTTTCACTCTTTTTTCTCTAATCTTGTCTTCTCGCTTTATTTCATTGAGTTGATCTTCAATCTGTGATATCCTTTCTTCTGCTTAATTGATTAAGCTATTGATATTTGTGTATGCTTCATGAAGTTTTTGTGCTGTGTTTTTCAGCTCCATCAGGTCAATTACGTTCTTCTCTAAACTGGTTATTCTAGTTACCAATTCATCTAGCTTTTTTTTCAAAGTTCTTAGCTTCCTTGCATTGGGTTAGAACATGCTCCTTTAGCTTGGTGGACTTTGTTATTACCCACCTTCTGAAGCTCACTTCTGTCAATTTGTCAAAATCCTTCTCTATCCAGTTTTGTACCCTTGCTGGCAAGGAGTTGTGATCCTTTCGAGAAGAGGTGTTCTGGATTTTGGAATTTTCAGCCTTTTTGTGCTGGTTTCTCCCCATCTTCATGGATTTATCTAACTTTGGTCTTTGATATTGGTGATGTTCGGATGAGGTTTTGGTGTGGACGTCCTTTTTGTTGATGTTGATACTATTCCTTTCTGTTTGTTAGTTTTCCTTCTAACAGTCAGGCCCTTGTGCTGCAGGTCTGCTAGAGTTTGCTGGAGGTCCACTCCAGACCCTGTTTGCCTGAGTATCATCAGCAGAAGCTGCAGAACAGCAAATATTGCTGCCTGTTTCTTCCTCTGGAAGCTTTGTCCCAGAGAGCCACCCACCAGATGCTAGCCAGCTCTCCTGTATGAGGTGTCTGTCTGCCCCTACTGGAAGTTGTCTCCCAGTGAGTTTACATGACGTTCAGGGACCCACTTGAACACGCATTCTGTCCCTTAGCAGAGCGCAAACGCTGTGCTGGGACATCTGCTCTCTTCAGAGCCATCAGCCAGGGATGTTTAAGTCTGCTAAGCTGTGCCCACAGCTACCCCTTCCCCCAGGGTGTTCTGTCCCAGGGAGATAGGGGTTTTATCCATAAGTCCCTGACTGGGGCTGCTGCCTTTTTTCCAGAGATGCCCTGCCCAGAAAGGAGGAATCTAGAGAGGCAGTCTGGCCACAGAGGCCTTGCTGAGATTTAGTGAGCTCCACCTAGTTCACACTTCAGGTTCATTTGTTTACACTGTAACGGTAAAACATCCTACTCAAGCCTCAGCAATGGTGGACACTGCTTCCCCCACCAGGCTTGAGCATCCCAGGTTGACCTCAGACTGCTGTGCTAGCAGCAGGAATTTCAGGAACTTAGCTTGCTGGCCTCCATGGGGGTGGGGCTTGCCGAGCCAGACCACTTGGCTCCCTGGCTTCAGCCCCCTTTCCAGGGGAGTGAACGGTTCTGTCTCACTGGTGTTCCAGGTGCCACTGGGGTATGAAAGAAAAAACAAAACAAAGCAAAACAAAAAACTCCTGCAGCTAGCTCAGTGCCTGCCCAAACTGCCGCCCAGCTTTGTGCTTGAAACTCAGGACTCTGGTGGCATAGGCACCAGAGGGGAATCTCCTGGTCTGCAGGTTGTAAAGACCATGGGAAAAGCATAATATTTGGGTCAGAGTACACCATTCCTCCTGGTACAGTCTCTTACGGTTTCTCTTGGCTAAGGACGGGAGAGCAACCTACCGTTGCTTGCTCTCTTGTGCTTCACGTGTGAGGTGACTCCCCACCCTGCTTTGACTTGCCCTCTGTGGGCTGCACCCACTCTCCAACCAGTTCCAGTGAGAGGAATTGAGTATCTCAGTTGGAAATGCAGAAACCACCTGCCTTCTGTGTCCATCTTGGTGGGAGCTGAAGACCAGAGCTGTTCCTATTCACCCATCTTGCCAGTCCAATCTCTTCTGTTTATCTTTTTTTTTTTTTTTTTTTTTTGCAGTTGCAAGATTTAATAGAGTGAAAACAGAGCTTCCATACAAAGGGAGGTGACCCAAAGAGGGTAGCCGTTGCTGGCTCGAATGCCTGGGTTTATATGCCGATCATTGTCCCTCCTACTGTGCTCTCAGGTGATAGATGACTGGCTATTTCTTTACCTCCTGTGAATTATCTGTGTCAGTGAAACCAACGCATATATATCCACCTTCACACTTTCACTAATTCCTTGCTTGCTACTTGTAATATCTTCTTTTATTACTCTTTGTGTTTTTTTACTTTCATATGTATTTTCTGACTGCTTCCTTTCTCTGAATTTTTTTCTCATCTACATTCTGGGCTAATCACTTGATACTATGTGTTATTTCTATCATTTATACAACTTACAATGTGTACAAGTTGAACCTCAAACTTAATTGCTAATAATTTGAAAACTTTATTGTAGTTCCAGCATCTAGGAGAGTATCTAGCAAATTAATTGTAATTTTTTGTAACTGACTATAGGGCCTGCATTTTGAATAGTATGTAATAATAAATGTAACTCAAAAAATTGTTGTTGATGATGGGTAATATTTTGAGGACAGAAGTTGGGCAAAATAAACAGAAAATTTTGAGGAAAGCTAAGCATGTAGCATATCTTTAAGGATGAGGATAACTGAATTCACTTGAGATTCCTAATGGTTGATCAGGATACCTAGCAGTATATCAGGTTTAGCCGAATTGTTCCCTGATGCACATGAAGATGAGGGAGGAACATTTCAATGGATAGAATGGCATGACCAAAGGTTCAGAGGGTGGAAATATATGTGTACAGAAGATTTACTAATTTAATAATAGAGGAAATTGCTCACACCATGGGGGGAACATTAGATGACTATTTCTTTAGTAGGGAAAAAGTAAAACTGTGCTCATATTAAAAAAAAACTTTGTAAGAGCTGTTTTAAAAGATTTTTTCTGGCCGAGTATGGTGGCTCACGCCTGTAATTCCAACACTTTGGGAGGTCGAGGTGGGTGGATCACCTATGGTCAGGAGTTCAAGACAAGCCTGACCAATATGGTGAAACCCTGTCTCTACTAAAAATGCAAAAATTAGCCAGCCATGGTGGCACACACTTGTAATTTCAGCTACTCAGGAGGCTGAGGCAGGAGAATCGCTTGAACCCGGGAGGCGGAGGTTGCAGTGAGCCAAGATTGCACCACTGCACCCTAGCTTGGGCAACAGCAAGACTCCATCTTAAAAAAAAAAAAAAATTTTTTTTCTTTCGGTACCAACTTTCCTTTTTGAGAAGGCTTAAAAAATTGATCAACAGAAGAATAGAATTAGTGTGTTTGAAGGTATTTAGCGAAACAATTAAATAAACTACACAAACTGAAGAACAACAGGAACCAACTGTTCACATCTTATATATCAGATCATGTCTCATTTGCCTGAATAGATGAATAAACTATTTCTTGATTCATTTGCATGATAAATATTGTCACTTTATGCATCTAACTCAAAAAATACTCTTATAATTTGAAATTTTTTTCTTTCATGGGATGTTGGTATCTGATCCATGTTGAACTAGAGAAGATTTAAAGAAGTGAAAATTTATGAAATTCAATACTTATAATAACAAATTCTTAAATTTGGGAATGAAAAGAGAGTCTGTAGAGGAAATAATTGTGAAAGTAGGTTATATTCTTTTTAACAGAAGTCCAGCACACAAAACAATACAAACTGGTTTCTTAATAATAAACTAATATCTTACTCAACTTTTAGAGGAAATTTGATAGTCTCCATTTCTTGGCTCCTGTAATATATTTTATTACATATCCTTTATATGTTATGTTAATGTGAGATGCTTGAGTATTGAGCTACACACTAAATAACTTGGTTGTGTTTTGTAATTGCTTTCTCAGTTTTTTGTTTTTATTTTGATTTGCTCTGATTTTGACTCCAGTTACTTAAAATCACTCATAGACTTTTGTTGCAGAACCTATTAAGTAATGAATGAGTGAATTATAGAAGGTAGGCAAGTAGGTTATTTTATTTTGTTTTTTAAGTGTGAGCTTAGAGGATTCCAAGGCATTCAAATATTTATACTGGCTTCTTTTCCGCAGGCATAAAGTAGCTGATAGTTACCAATAAAAGCATTTATATCTTCTTAATATCACTCCACTTTCGTCTGTGGTTACCAATGAAACTATAATTTAGTTATTTTTATCAGTATCCTCTCTAATTTCTCATACTGTGGTCATTATCAAGGTTAAAACTGAAGAGGACAAAGCAGAGGAGCAAGGTACATGGACCCGTAACAGTGCTTTTCGCAAAGTCAGCATGTTTTCCTTAGTGAGCTGGTGACCCTTCTAATTTTTCATATTGGAACACAAAATAGTATTGTTATAACATCATTTATGTCTGTATGGCACTATCATTGTATATTTGAAGACTTATGAAATCAAGTCATCATATCCAATCAGCTGGAATGGTGACAAATAATAGGTCATTGAGACAATCTAAGACTTCCGTGGCAAACAAATTAAGTCTTCTGTTGTCATCTGCCTCTAAGTGTAAGGATGCTGGAAGGTAGGAAAAGGGCATAATTTCACCTTTTGTCACAAACACTCAGTGCTAGCTGAGTAACATATTTTCTTCGAGTTGATATTAGGAACTCTGGAAAGCACTGGCGATGTACTTTGTATTTTTTAGTGGCCTAGTTGATAGTACTATGGTCTGAAAGGTTGAATGCATTGAATGCCCATCTAAAAGGAACTAATGGTCCTGGAAAGATGGATCACTGTTTCTGGCTGAAATTACATTTTAATAGAATTTCAACAAAAACAATATACATTTTAATAAGTTTCACAAAATGGCAACATTTTCAAAATGCAAAAGCAATAGCAAGAATGATGATGATAGTGTTTAACTCAGCATATGTAACATGGAAGTTCTGGAATACTGTGACAAGGTACAGAATGTACAAGTGGTTCATGTCTTTACTATTATAGTAATAATGGAGGTGTTAAAAATTTTTTTATTATACTTTAAGTTCTAGGGTACATGTGCACAACATGCAGGTTTGTTACATATGTATACATGTGCCATGTTGGTGTGCTGCACCCATTAACTCATTATTTACATTAGGTATTTCTCCTAATGCTATCCCCCCTCCCTCCCCCCACCTCATGACAGGCCCCAGTGCGAGATGTTCCCCTTCCTGTGTCCAAGTGTTCTCATTGTTCAATTCCCAAGTCTGATTGAGAACATGTGGTGTTTAGTTTTCTGTTCTTGTGACAGTTTGCTGAGAATGATGGTTTCCAGCTGCATCCATGTCCCTACAAAGGACATGAGCTCATCCTTTTTTATGGTTGCATAGTGTTACATGGTATATATGTGCCACATTTTCTTAATCCAGTCTATGTTTGTTGGACATTTGGGTTGGTTCCAAGTCTTTGCTATTGTGAATAGTGCTGCAATAAACATACGTGTACATGTGTCTTTATAGCAGCATAATTTATAATCCTTTGAGTATATACTCAGTAATGGGATGGCTGAGTCAAATGGTATTTCTAGTTCTAGATCCTTGAGGAATCACCACACTGTCTTCCACAATGGTTGAAGTAGTTGACAGTCCCACCAACAGTGTTGTAAAAGCATTTCTATTTCTCCACATCCTCCCCAGCACCTGTTGTTTCCTGACTTTTTAATGGTCACCATTCTAAATGGTGTGAGATGGTATCTCATTGTGGTTTTGATTTGCATTTCTCTGATGGCAAGTGATGAAGAGCATTTTTTCATGTGTCTGTTGGCTGCATAAATGTCATCTTTTGAGAAGTGTCTGTTCATATCCTTTGCCCACTTTTTGATAGGGTTGTTTTATTCTTGTAAATTTGTTTGAGTTCTTTGTAGGTTCTGGATATTCGCCCTTTGTCAGATGAGTAGATTGCAAAAATTTCCTCCCATTTGATTTATAGTTACAGTTTTGGAAACATGGGATCTATACTATAAAAAAAGTTATTCTATTCCTGGGGTGACAGTGGTAGGGAAGAAGGTAGGAAACAGACCATGAGGTAGGAGAGAGATGAATTGCATATGTATTATCATGGAACACAGATTTTTGTTCTGAGAGTAATGCTGGATATATTACATTTCCTCTGTGTTATCCCCCTTATCTCTACATATGTCTAGATTAGGAGTTGGCAAGCATGTTTTAGGAAGGAACAATTAGTAAACCTTTTAGGCTTTCTGGGCCAAATAGTCTCTGTTTTGATTTTTTAACTCGGCCACTGTAGCCATAGACAATATGTAATCAAATGCATATGGCTGTCTTTCAGCATGACTTTATTTTCAAAAGCAGGCTTGATTTGACCTGTAGGCTCTTGTTTGCTGCCCTATTGTCTAGATTCCAAACAAGATCTTACCAAGTCAGATCTTGCCTGGACCATAACATTAACTTCCTTCCTATCTATGAAAAATATCTTTGTATCTTCATTAATATATTTGAGAATTTTTATGTAATATCTAATGAATACCATAATCAGTCAGGCCTTGCAGATACAGTGACAAAAAAAGATGACTTTCTCTACAAGTTTTTGTCTATGATACAGGTGATAAATAAGCAAGTAAATAAGATAATGATAAATCATTTAAAGTGTATAAAGGAATTAGATACTATGATGTAAAAGGGGGTGACAGAGACAGGAGCAAAACTTTCAATAGGGTGGTCAAGGAATGATTTCTGAAGAAAATGACATGTAATCTGAAACCTGAATGATGAAAAATAAGTGAGCCATATCATGAACCAGGAGAAGAACACTTTAGGAAACGGTTCTGTTTTTCTGAGGACCCTAATTGGTACATTATTCTCTTAACCAAATTTTAAGTGCATAACCATTGTTAACTGTAGGCACGATGTTGTACAGCAGATTTCTGAAACTTATTAATTTTTCCTAAAAAAAACTCTATGCTTGTTGATGTAACTCCCCATTTCCCTTTCTCCCAACCTCTGGAAACCACCATTCCACTCTTTTACTGGAGAAATTTGATGATTTTAGGTACTCATATAAGTGGAATGATCCAGCATTTGTTCTTCTGAGACTGATTTATTTAACTTAGCATAATGCCCTTGAGGTTTATCCATGTTATTGCATATTGCAGAATTTCCTTCTTTTTAAAGGCTGAATAATATCCATTATATGTATATACTACATTTTCTTTGTCTTTTCATCTGTTAAGGGGCATTAGGTTGTTTCCACATCTTGCCTATTGTGAATAGGGCTGCAGTGAACATCGGAGTATAAATATATATATAAGATCTTGATTTCAATTCTTTTGGATAAATACATAAAAGTGGGATTGCAGATCATATGGTGATTCTATTTTTAATTTTTGAGAAAACTCAATACTGTTTTCCATAATGGCTGCATGAGTTTGTGTTCCCATCAACAGTTTACAAGGGTTCTGATGTCTCCAGATCCTCACCAACACTGTTATTTTATTTTGTTTTATTTTGATAGTAGACATTCTGACATGTATGAGATGATACCCCATTGTGGTTTATATTTGCATTTCTCTGATGATTAGTGACATTGAGCATCTTTTCATATAGCTCTTGGCCATTTGTATGTCTTTTTGGAAGAAATTTTTATTTAGTCTTAAACCCATTTTAAAATCAAGTTATTAGTCTTCCTTCTATTGAGTTGCAGAAATTACTTACACATTTCAGATATTAACCCCTCATCGGATACATAGTTTGCAAATATTTTCTCCCATTTTATAGATTGCCTTTTCATTCTGTTAAATATTTCCTTTGATGTGCAGAAGATCTTTGTTCAATGTAGTTCCACTTGTCTATTTTTGCCTATGCTTTTGGTGTCATGTGCATGAAACTATTGCCAAGATTGATGTCATGAAAGTTTCCCCTATATTATCATCTAAGAATTCTACAGTTTCAGATTTTATGTGGGGCTTTTTAAACCATTGTGAGTTGCTTTTGTGTATGGTGTAAGATATTGTTTAAATTTCATTCTTTTATATGTGAATATCCAGTTTTCCCAATATCATTTGTTGAAGAGACTACCTTTTCCCCATTGTGTATGCTTGGCACTACTGTTGAAGACTGTATATTTAAGGATTTCTTTTTGAGTTCTGTACTCTCTTCCATTTGCCTTAGATAGCTGTCTTTAATCCCAGCACCATACTGTTTTGCTTACTGTAGCATTGTAACACATTTTGAGATCATTAAATGTGATGCCTCCAGCCTTGCCCTTCTTTCTCAAGATTGATTTGACTATTTGTGGTCTTTTGTGTTTCCTTATGAAATTTAGAGTGTTTTTTTTTTTTTTTCATTTCTGTAAAAATACTATTGGGATTTTTGATGGCAGTTACATTGAATCTTTAGATTACTTTGGATTGTATGAACATTTTAACAATATTAATTCTTCCAATCTGTGAACACAGAATATCTTTTCATTTGTTTGTGTCTTCTTTAATGTTATTCATCAATGTTTTGTAGGTTTCAGTGTATAAGTCTTACATCACTTTAAGTTTATTCCTAAGTATTTTATTCTTGTTGATTCTATTGTAAATGGAATTACTTTCTGAATTTTCTTTTCAGATAATTTATTTTTACTCTATAGATATGTAATGTTTTATATATTGATTTTTTAAAAAAATAATAGAGATGGGGTCTCTATATATTTCCCAGGCTAGTCTTAAACTCCTGGGCTCAAGCCATCCTTCCCACTCCGCCTCCTGAGTAGCTGGGACTACGGTATATGTTGATTTTCTATCCTTCAGCTTTACTAAATTTGTTTATTCTAACAGTTTTTTGGTAGAGTCTTTAGGGTTTTCTAGGTGTGAGATTGTCATATGCAAATAAGGACCATTTTGCTGCTGCTTCTCTGATTTGGATGCCTTTTATCTCTTTTTCTTGCCCAATTGCAGGAAAGTCTACCTAAGACGTCTAGTACTATGTTGAATAGAAGTGACAAGAGAGGACATTCTTGCTTTGTTCCTGATTGTAGACCTTAAAACAACTTTCAGATTTGTTGCTGTAATTGTGATGATAGCTGTGGACTCTTCATATATGGCCATTAGTATGTTGAAATAATTTTATTTCTAGTTTGTTGAGAGTTTTTATCATGAAAAGGTACTGAATTTTGAAAAATGCTTTTTCTGTATCTGTTGAAGTGATCATATGATTTTTATTTTTTATTCTGTTAATACAGAATATCGCATTACTTGATATTCATATGTTGAACCATCCATATATCTCAGGGACAAATCCTTCACGGTCATGGTATATGACCCTTTTAATATACTGTTGAGTTCATTTTGTTAGTATTTTAAAATAATTTTCTTCACTATATTGATTAGAGATATTTGCCAGTAGTTTTCTCTTTTGGGAGTGTTTCTGTCTGGCTTTGATATCAAGGTAATGCTGGCCTCATAAAATGAGTTTGGAAGTATTTCCCCCTCTTCAAGTTTTTGGAAGACAGGCCATGGTGACTGCCAACCCAAACCCCTATCTCTGTTCTTACTCTCCCCTGCCAACAGCTACATTTTGCCAGGTCAGTGCTCTGAGACCGGCAAAACAGAAGCCAGTTCACTGTGAAGTCTTTGGATGGCAAAACAGAAGCCAGTCCACTGTGAAGTTGGGAAGCTGGATGCATGGACTAACCCTTTTCCTCCACAGGGAGTAGCTGGGAGCTGGACTTTTCCCTCTGCTCATGCCGTTCTGAGCTGAGGGACAAAGCTATGGTAACTATGTCCCACACTGCTGTTTTTGTTCTCCCCCAGTTGACTAGATTATGCTGGTCCCATCAGTGCTCCAAGATTGGCAAGACAGAACACAGTCCTCTGGGATGCCTCTATGGAAAAGTTGGGGGACTTATGTGTGAACTAATTCTTTTCCTTACCTGAGAGAAGTTAGGACGTGGGGGAGGGGGAAGGTGGTCTCTTTCCAGTCAATCTTATGGCCCTGTGTCAGGTGTGGGAATTCTGGTGAGAGGGTGTTCTGAATCTTCCTGCTAGCTTCCATGAGTCTGGTTTTTTGTTTGCCCAGGGTACAAGATCCTTTCAATTAGTTTCTCACAAAGGGTATCTGTCTGTGAGTTGTTGCTGAGTTGTTGTGTTCATAGGGGAAAAGATAGTCCAGAGCTTTCTAGTTTGTCATCTTGCTGATATTACTCTATGTATATTTTTAAAATATTATTCTGGCTGCTGGATAATGAATGGAAAGGGAGAAGCAAGAATGTAAGTAAGTAGATTACAAGTTTCTTCAATGGCTCAGATGAGAGATACTGAGAATGGTTATAGTGTAGACAGAGACAAGAAGTTGGATTTGATATGAATATTGGAAATAGAAAAATAGGAATTGCTAATGTATTGGATATGGCAGTCAGGGGAAGAGAAGAGTCAAAGATAACTCCTAGATTTTTAATTGAGTATCTGAGTGACTTGTAGTAATATGTATTGAGATTAAGAGGAGCAAGAAAGAAATGGATGGGGATGTAATGAATCAAGAGTTCTGCTTTGGGGGGCGGAGCAAGATGGCCAAATAGGAACAGCTCCAGTCTCCAGCTCCCAGCACGAGTGACACAGAAGATGTGTGATTTCTGCGTTTTCAACTGAGGTACTGGGTTCATCTCACTAGGGAGTGCTGGACAATTGGTGCTGGTCAGCTGCTGCAGCCTGACCAGCGAGAGCTGAAGCAGGGCGAGGCTTGCCTCACCTGGGAAGTGCAAGGGGGAAGGGAATCCCTTTTCCTAGCCAGGGGAACTGAGACACACAACACCTGGAAAATCGGGTAACTCCCACCCCAATACTGGCACACCAGGAGATTATATCCCACACCTGGCCGGGAGGGTCCCATGCCCATGGAGCCTCCCTCATTGCTAGCACAGCAGTCTGCAATCTAAGGGCAAGGCAGCAGTGAGGCTGGGCGAGGGGCGCCTGCCATTGCTGAGGCTTAAGTAGGTAAACAAAGCCGCTGGGGAGCTCCAACTGGGTGGAGCCCACAGCAGCTCAAGGAGGCCTGCCTGTCTCTGTAGACTCCACCTCTGGGGACAGGGCACAGCTAAACAACAGCAACAAAAGCAGCAGAAACCTCTGCAGACGCAAACCACTCTGTCTGAGAGCTTTGAAGAGAATAGTGGATCTCCCAACACGGAGGTTGAGATCTGGGAATGGACAGACTGCCTGCTCAAGTGGGTCCCTGACCCCTGAGTAGCCTAACTGGGAGACATCTCCCACTAGGGGCAGACCGACATCCCACACCTCACACGGTGGTGTACACCCCTGAGAGGAATCTTGTAAAGCAAGAATCAGACAGGTACACTCGCTGTTCAGCAATATTCTATCTTCTGCAGCCTCTACTGCTGATACCCAGGCAAACAGGGTCTGGAGTGGACCTCATGCAATCTCCAACAGACCTACAGCTGAGGGTCCTGACTGTTAGAAGGAAAACTAACAAAGAGGAAGGACACCCACACCAAAACCCCATCATTACGTCACCATCATCAAAGAGCAGAGGCAGATAAAACCACAAAGATGGGGAAAAAGCAAGGCAGAAAAGCTGGAAATTCAAAAAATAAGAGCGCATCTCCCCCTCCAAAGGAGCGCAGCTCATCACCAGCAACGGATCAAAGTTGGAAGGAGAATGACTTTGACGAGATGAGAGAAGAAGGCTTCAGTCCATCAAACTTCTCAGACCTAAAGGAGGAATTACGTTCCCAGCACAAAGAAACTAAAAATCTTGAAAAAAGAGTAGAAGAATTGATAACTAGAACAATTAATGCAGAGAAGGTCATAAACGAAATGACAGAGATGAAAACCATGACACGAGAAATACGTGACAAATGCACAAGCTTCAGTAACCGACTCAATCAACTGGAAGAAAGAGTATCAGCGATTGAGGATCAAATGAATGAAATGAAGTGAGAAGAGAAATCTCTAAAGAATAAAGAAGAAAAAGAAATGAACAAAGCCTGCAAGAAGTATGGGATTATGTAAAAAGACCAAATCTACGTCTGATTGGGGTGCCTGAAAGTGAGGGGGAAAATGGAACCAAGTTGGAAAACACTCTTCAGGATATCATCCAAGAGAACTTCCCCAACCTAGTAGGGCAGGCCAACATTCAAATTCAGGAAATATAGAGAACACCACAAAGATACTCCTCGAGAAGAGCAACTCCAAGACACATAATTGCCAGATTCACCAAAGTTGAAATGAAGGAAAAAATCTTAAGGGCAGCCAGAGAGAAAGGTCAGGTTACCCACAAAGGGAAGCCCATCAGACTGACAGCAGATCTCTTGGCAGAAACTCTCCAAGCCAGAAGAGAGTGGGGGCCAATATTCAACATTCTTAAAGAAAAGAATTTTAAACCCAGAATTTCATGTCCAGCCAAACTAAGTTTCAT
>NC_045446.1:80144193-80249095 GCF_002776525.5 Piliocolobus tephrosceles
TCCCTGATGAACATCGATGCAAAAATCCTCAATAAAATACTGGCAAACCGGATCCAGCAGCATATCAAAAAGCTTATCCACCATGATCAAGTGGGCTTCATCCCTGGGATGCAAGGCTGGTTCAACATATGCAAGTCAATAAACGTAATCCAGCATATAAACAGAACCAAAGACAAAAACCACGATTATCTCAATAGATGCAGAAAAGGCCTTTGACAAAACAGCCCTTCATGCTAAAAATGCTCAATACATTTGGTACTGATGGAACGTATCTCAATAAGAGCTATTTATGACAAACCCACAGACAACATCATACTACTCACTGCAAGCTCCGCCTCCCAGGTTCATGCCATTCTCCTGCCTCAGCCTCCCATATAGCTGGGACTACAGGTGCCCGCCGCCGCACCCGGCTAATTTTTTGTATTTTTAGTAGAGACGGGGTTTCACAGTGTTAGCCAGGATGGTCTGGATCTCCTGACCTCGTGATCTGCCCTCCTCCGCCTCCCAAAGTGCTGGGATTATAGGCGTGAGCCACAGTGCCTGGCCAATATAGCATAATTCTTAAGGGCTCTAGGATTTTCAAAATGAAATGGTAAATGAGGATTAGTGGCAACTTAAACTCACCAACTGCCTTACCCCCTAACAAAAGAGTCACCCTGTCTTTTGAAACTTTGAAGTTAGGCATTAACTTCTTTCTAGCTATGAAAGTCCTAGATAGCATCCTCTTCCATTATAAGGCTGTTTGGTCTACATTGATTATTTTTTGTTTATTGTAGCCAACTTCATCAATAATTGTAGGTAGATCTAGATAACTTGCTGAAGCTTCTCCATCAGCACTTGCTGTTTCATCTTTCATTTTTATGTTATGGTGATGGCTTCTTTCCTTGTATCTCATTAATCAACCTTTTCTAGCTTCCATCCTTTCACTTACAGCTTCCTCACCTCTCTGCCTTCTTAGAATTAAAGAGAGTTTGTGTCTTGCTCTGGATTAGGTTTTAAATTAAAGGAATGTTGTGGCTGCTTTGATCTCCTATTTAGACCACTAAAAGTTTCTCCGTATCAGCAATAATGTATTGCTTTCTTATCACTCATGTGTTCGCTAATTTCCTTCAATAACTTCTCCTTTCACCACTTGGCTAACTCTTTGGCACAAGAGGCCAAGCTTTTGGCCTATCTAAACATGCCTTCCTCATAAGCTTAATCATTTCTAGTTTTTGATTTAAAATGATAGTTATGTGACTGTAACTTGAACACTTAGAGGCCATAGTAGGGTTATTCATTGGCCTAATTTTAATATTGTATCTTAAGGAATAGGGAGGCCTGAAGAGAGGGAGAGAGAAGGAATGGCTGGTTGATGGAGCCAGTCAGAACATACATAACATTTATCTGTTAGGTTCACTATCTTTTATGGGCATAGTTTGTGGTGCCGCAAAACAATTACGATAGTAATATCAAATATTGCTGATAACAGCTGACCATAACAGATAAATATAAATATAATAATTATAAAGTTGGAAATATTTCACAAATTACCAAAATGTGATACAGACACATGAATTGAGCACATACTATTGGAAGAATGGAGCTGAACAGAGTTGCTCAATGCAGGGTTGCCACAAGCCCTCAATTTGTAAAATACATGGTATCTGTGCAGCACAATAAAGTGAAGCACAACAAAACGAGGTGTGGCTATGTCCTAGAACAGAAACATGTACTCTAGTGGAAAAGGTAGAGAAACTAAAAAAAAATTTGTTGTTTAGTTCAGTGTTCCCTAACCTTTTTGGCACCAGGGACTGGTTTTGTGAAAGACAATTTTTCCAGACTGAGGCCAGGGTGGAATCGTTTTGGAATGATTCAAGTGCATTACATTTATTATATACTTTATTATTATTACATCATAATGTATAATGAAATAATTATACATCTCATCATAATGTAGAATCAGTAAGAGCCCTAAGCTGCTTTTACTGCAACTAGATGGTTTTATCTGGGGGTGATGGGAGACAGTGACAGATCATCAAGCATTAGAATCTCAGGGACACGCAACCTAGATCCATTGCATGTGCATTTCACAATAGAGTTTGAACTCCTGTGTGAATCTAATGCCGCCATTGATGTGACAGGAGGTGGAGCTCCGGCGGTAATGGCAGAGATGAGGAATAGCTGTAAATACAGATGAAGCTTTGCCTGCTTGACTGCTGCTCACCTCCTGCCATGGTCCCGGTTCCTAACAGGCCATGGATGGGTACGAGTCCGTGACCCGGAGGTTGGAGACCCCTGGTTTAGTTAATGGTAGTATAAGGTTTTTATGTTCTTACTTTTAATAATTATACTTTGGTTATGTGAGATATTAACATTAAGGGGAAGTTGGATGAAGAGTATATGGGAATTTACTCTTTGTAACTTTTTTGTAATTCTAAAATTACCTCACCATGATTTTTTTCTTTAATAAAGCAATATCGAGACTTTAGAAACAATAAAGCAAGGCATTAATATATCACTAGTGGGGCCTCTCTAATTTCCCACAGGACGAGAAAGTCAATGATATTTATTTGGTCTCTTAATATAAATGTATTGAAGACCTAAAGCGGGCCAAACATTATGCTATGACTAGATTATAGAAGTAAATTAAAGGTACATGCTCTTTCATTTGGCAAGGGGGTTTATGAGTATTGTATCCACAGGTAGAGGGAGGCTGAGAAAGTTTGGATTTGATAAAATTGGGTTGGAGGCTCTGCTACAAATATCTTTGTACCATCTTCAAAGTTGATGTGTCCTGGGAAAACCAAGTTTTCATGAAAAAGTAAGGTTTATAACTGAAACACTTTAAATCAGTAATATTTGTACTTTTTTTTTTTTTTTTTTTTTATAACTCATGTTTGATAGTCATATGTGTTGTAGGCTTTTTTCGATCCCTGAGTGTTTCTGGCTTGATAGAGTAAGTAGCGTGGGTATTAGGGCAGGCTTGTTAACATCCTCAGGTATGTGCTAAATATTCTCAATGTATTTATCAATATTAATGTTGTGAAATCAGTATCTTTGTGTATTCTGTACCACTTTCAATATTTCTCTTCTATATCTCCTATTAAGAAAAACATTTAAGAGAGCTGCTTTTCCATCTTTATTCCTTTGTGGATGGTAATATTTAAAAGGGATTATTACAGATACTCAGATAAGTAGACTGAATATTGAATGAGTGAGAAAAGAGATATTTATGAGATTTGTATGCTTCTGGCATCCTCCTGGGAATTTTTTTTGCCAGTAGCATAGCCTGTAAATATTTAATATTTTCCAGATATTATCCTCAGAGCCCCAATCCATTAACTCAAGTGCATGCTACAAAAACGTATTTGTGTACTATTGACAGTATGAAAAGAGGAAGGAAAGAAAATGAAATGATTTTTCTATCAAGTACCATGATTTAGTCATTTCTGTGTTCTCTATGGGTTTAGCTCAGTGCTTGGCAATACTGGTAGGTGCTAAATTCAATTTTGTTGAAGTGAATGAGTGAGTAAATGAATGTATTAACCATTGTTTCATTTAAAGAGCATAAAGCATAATAACCTTTTCTTTTGTGTCGGAGAATGTTTTCCACAAAGCCACCAGGATACCTGGTGCTATTCATCTATTTCAGAAATGTTTCTTGTATACCAGTAGATGGCAGTCCTTCTTCACGTCCTATCTTTCTTTAAAAGAAAAAAAGGATGAAAGGAGATTGAAAAAGAAAGAGACGAAAATGGAAAGATAAAGATAGATTTTTAAATTCAGCACATTGTGTTTATTTAATTTTTATGAATGGATTTTAAAAAATTAACTGTTAAGAAGCAGGGAAAGTCAAAATATGTCTTAAGTTAATTGGAAATAAACCATCAAACACAATTGACTTTGTGCTAGCTCATCAAATTTCATACCAATGAATTACATTTTGATTAAATGTCACTGTGTATTTCTTTCTGAAAATAAGCTTATCAATAGCCACATGGCCTGTGTGATTTTCAACACAAATGTCAGCCAGTTTCTTGCCAAGCTGGGCACTCAAATGATGCAGACTTCAGTTTTTTAAGTTTGGGGGCTCCACTTTGTTATCAGCCTGGTACCTTGGAGAGTATTTAGAGAAAGCCTCAAACTATTTTTATCTCCAAAATGTTTAAAATTTGTTGAGCAGCTCAGAATGCCGCAGATATCTGGACAATTGCATGCCCTAGCACTGAATCCTAGGATGGAAAACCGCCCCAACAGGAGCTCATTATACATTTCCACAGAGATTCCCAATATGTGAAACACGCTGATGCATTCAAATTGCATCTCGGCCGGGCGCGGTGGCTCAAGCCTGTAATCCCAGCACTTTGGGAGGCCGAGATGGGCGGATCACAAGGTCAGGAGATCGAGACCATCCTGGCTAACACGGTGAAACCCCGTCTCTACTAAAATACAAAAAACTAGCCGGGCGAGATGGCGGGCGCCTGTAGTCCCAGCTACTCGGGAGGCTGAGGCAGGAGAATGGTGTGAACCTGGGAGACGGGGCTTGCAGTGAGCTGAGATCCGGCCACTGCACTCCAGCCTGGGCGACAGAGCGAGACTCCGTCTCAAAAAAAAAAAAAAAAATTGCATCTCCACTACAGTAGTTGCTAGGGAGGGGAGCAAACTGAGATCACCAATTTCATTTCCTTTAGAAAGTATCTTTATTTGAAACCTAAATCATGGGTTCCAGAATAATTTCCTCAACCTCTTCCCCTCATTACATTCATCATTTTTCCATCTACTTCAGCCCTGTCACACTGACCCTACTCCAATGAGAAGAAACATGACTAAAGCCTAGGGAACAACTCAGAATTTCAAATACTGGGTTTAGTTTCCAGTGGATCTCTTTTTTGTATTCGTTTACTTAGTGTATTCTACAATTTGCCAACAGCTGAAAGAACCACAACCTTAAATTTGTTCTAATCTACAGCCATTATTAACTACAGCATTTAGGACATGGTAAAAACACAGGTTCCTTGTATAGGGGTAGCTTCTCACATATTTCTCATGAAATGTATTTCTCTAAAAACAAATTGCTATGTGGATAGTTTGACTAACTTTATATTATACTCAGGCTGTGTATTTTTATTTTGCTTTAGTATTTTGGGGGATGTATAAAATCAACTACGTATACATATACACACAAATTACAAAAGACACAGCAAGACACTTTTTTTTTTTGCTATGATGATACATGTCTTCCTTTGACTTAACTGGAAATAACATTCAGAATGCACACAATTCAACCATTGAAGCTACATACTTAATAACCTTTAATGTTTGTGTATGTGTTTCCCCATTAGGCTTTGAAACAGATGAGGGCAGAAAAGCTTTCACATTAATTTATTTATGCAATCTTGCTTTTACTAATCATTTATTGCATGCTTAACATATGACAAACTGGGGATAAAATAGTAAGACAAAGACTGTCTTTATGAAACTTGAAGTATGTAAAGGTAAAGCAGACACATGAAAAATAAGGCTAGTATATCAGATTCATGATAAAAATATTAATTGGCTATAGTGAAGGAGCAAAATATAATGAGAGTCTTTCTATATATGGGGAGGTAAGGAGGTGTGATGGAAAGCTTTATTAGAGAGAGACTTGAACTCTTTTGAGTTCATTAGGTCAACTGTGAGGTAGAATTTTCTACACAGAAGGACCAATATGAGAATTACAGAAGGTTATACATAGCATGTTTTATTTGAAAGCTGAAATTAGTTGATGTGGAGTAGTACAAGAGATAGGTCTCTAAATGTAGGGATGTGGTCAAGGAAGCTTTGCATATCATATCAAGGAATTTGAACTTTATTGTTCGGGTACTTGGAGTCAGTCAGAAATATGTTTTATGTAGGACTCTGACAAGATCTCATTTACCTTTTTGAAATTTCAGTCTGTCAGAGGTGTAATGGATAGGCTGAGGAGTAGGAATTTGACAACAACATTAGCTTGGAGACTGCAGTATTTTAGGCAAGAGATAATGAGGGGCCTGAATTCAGTAGAATAAGATGCATCCAGAAGAAACAATAAAAAGCTGAGTCTTATATAGGTTTAGATTGAGATGCCCGTTAGGCTGCCGTAGAAGAGACATATGACAGCATTTGTTATCAAGGGAAAGCTCTAAATTAGAACTGTGGCCTTGGGATCTGTCAGCATATGAGTGGTAACTGAAACCTTGGATATGTATGAGCTCACCTAGTGAGGATAAAAAGAGAAAAGAAAAAAGAAGAAAAGACAAGACATTGAAAAATGTAGCATTTGAGGTATAAATAACATAAAAAGGAGCTCTGAGATTAAAAATATAAAAATAGCAGGAACAGAAGAAGGATAGAATGGACATAGAGAAACCGAAGTAGGAACAAGCAGTCAACATGTCAAATGCAGCAAAGAGGCACAGTAGGATAAATACTGACCGGAGTCCATTAAATTTGGCAATTGGGAAGTAATAAGGATCTTTTCCAGAATGGTTTATATAGAGCATTAGGTTAGAAGTCAGGTGATTGAAGGTTGAAAAGGAATGGGAAGAGAGAAGGAAGAGGAGCTAAATACATATTTTTCTTTCAAAGAGTTTCTGTATGAAGGGAAGAAGAAAGAATTACCACTAGCATGTAGCACAGGACCTAGTACTGAGTGGGTGTTAATATACACTTATGAACTTGAATTAATCAAGTACAATTTGTCATCACTACAATGTCGTGACTACATCACACTACAAAGTGTGATCCATGTAACACCCAGAAATATTCGTGTTCTATACTGATAGGAGTTTTAGGATGCAAACCTGTATAATCAGGTAAAACAGCTAGTGTGTAGTTTAGTGAAAGGTTAAACCTTACGATCTTGTAAGGGGAAACAGTGGAATTTATAGCTCTACCTTGAAAAATTCTCTTCAAGCTCACCAGATAGATGGGGTTTTTCCTTGTGTTAGTTTGGTGCTATAGGTTGTGAGCAGGATAATTCCATGGGCCATCTAAAGCAGGACTGAGGATGTGAAGACTAGCTGCAAGTAAAGAGGAACTATTAACTCATAAATTGTGAGAACTGGGAGTTTTCAGAGACCATCTGACTATAAATTATTCAAAACTTTATTTTTGTTTTCTTAATGGAATCTCCTTTTACCAAACACATTAGTATGTGTAATCCAAATATATGATACTGACAAAAGTGTAAGACTGTAAATTTGTTTTATATTTGTTTTTATAACTTAAATATTTTGAACATAGTAAAACAAAGAGTCTGCTTTGATGAACACAAGTGTCTAACATTCTAAATTTGGTTGCTAGAGATGACAGTTGCAATTATGTTAGCCTCAGTATCCAATTTATTTCTGTATTTTGCTTTGTTGGTACTGTTCAGAGAAAATCCTGAATCTTACAAGTTAATTTTTTAAAATAGTAACTACTTTTAAAAACAGATTATTATGAAATCTTAGGACACTCATCAAATAAACTATCAAGAATGATAGGGACTCTTCATGTTTGTCTATTCATCCATGGTCATAATTAAGACTACTTAAGAGGCCGGGTACGGTGGCTCATACCTGTAATCCCAACATTTTGGGAGGCCGAGGCGGACGGATCACGAGTTTGGGAGATTGAGACCATCCTGTCTAACATGGTGAGACCCTGTCTCTACTAAAAATACAAAAAAAATTAGCCAGATGTGGTGGCGGGCGCCTGTAGTTCCAGCTACTCGGGAAGCTGAGGTGGTAGAATGGTGTGAACCTGAGAGGTGGAGCTTGTAGTGAGCCGAGATCGCGCCACTGCACTCCAGCCCAGGCAACAGAGCAGGACTCCACCTCAAAAAAAAAAAAAAAAAAAAAAAAAAAAGAAAAAAGACTATTAAGAAGCACCTGCTAAATGTATTACAATTTGAGGTTTAGATTTAACTTAATAAAGACTCACCCTTACGAAATTTTTTTTTTTTTTACAAATAATTATTATTTATTGAATGATTATCCTACAATGGAATACATATACAAATATGAATGAAGACTCAGTCTGTGTCTTTATTTAAGACAAATTTACAATAAAAATGGAAAATTAAACATATAGAAACAATAAAAAATGTAGAATGACAGAAGCATGCAATAATGTAAAGGCTACAGTGGAGAAACAGAAAAGAAAGCAGATCTGAGACCGCAGAAGAGAATTATACGCAACTTCAGAGAGGTAACACTTGTACTGTTGTGAAGAGTGTATAGGTGTTTACGAGGTTGAGAAAGTTAGAATATTAGTAGGTTATAAAAGATATTTTGTGTAAGTGATTGCAGAAGTCTTCCATTATGTAACAATTGCTGGTATTCTTGTCAGATATACAAAAGTGAATCAACAAGCAACCAATTCTTATACAGTAATCATAAGCCCATACATAGTATTGGCCAGGTGCAGTGGCTCACGCCTGTAATCCCAGCACTTTGGGAGGCGGAGGCGGGTGGATCACGAGGTCAGGAGATCGATACCATCCTGGCTAACACGGTGAAACCCCGTCTCTACTAAAAAAAATCCAAAAAGATTAGCCGGACGTGGTGGCAGGTGCCTGTAGTCCCAGCTACTGGTGAGGCTGAGGCAGGAGAATGGCGTGAACCCGGGAGGCGGACGTTGCAGTGAGCTGAGATCGCGCCAGTGCACTCCAGCCTGGGCGACAGAGTGAGACTCCATGTCAAAACAAACAAACAAACAAAAATATTATCCAATATGATGTAGTACGCATTTACTTGTACAGATTATAGAGGGATCTCAAAAATTTCTGGAAAATGAAATTAACAGATAAAAATTAAAACAAATCTTAAATGCTCTCAGCATAAGATTCATCAGGCTCAAGACCCTTTTGTAAATGATGATGCCAGCTATTTAGTCCCTACCTAGAAAACTGAGTCTTGGAACCTGACTATGTCAATGCAGTCTTTTTTACGTTATTAAATAAAGAAAAATGGATGATCTTTTTAGGTTTTTTAAGATTAGGAAACAAAAAGAAGTCAGAATGAGCCAAATCAGTACTGTAAAGTGGATCTCTAATGATTTCTCATTAAAAATCTCACAAAATTGCTATTGTTTCATGAAAAGAAGGAGCAGGAGCATTGTTGGGATGGAAAAGGACACTCTGATGAAGTTTTCCCAAATATTTTTCTGCTAAACTTTTATCTTAAGTTTCTGAAAACACTCTTATAATAAGTAAATGTTATCATTCTTTGACCCTCTGAAAAGCAACAAGCAAAATGCCCTGAGCATCCAAAAACACTTTGCTATGACTTTTGCTTTTTTTTTTTTTTTTTTTAGTAGAGATGGGGTTTCACCATGTTGGCCAGGGTGGTCTCGAACTCCTGACTTCAAGTGATCCACCAACCTCAGCCTCCTAAAGTTCTGGAATTACAAGTGTGGGCCACCCTGCTCAGCTTCATGCATAGTTTTTTCATAGTGTATTTTCCATGAACCTTTTTAAGACCCCTTGTACTACACCATAAGGAAAACGGACCAAGCAGGAATACTCAAGCCCGATGGTTTGAATATGTCGCTGAGTGCTTTAGTAGAATAATCTATATGTGAACAGTCATATAGACCTGAATTTAAATAAAAAGCCAGTGTCACAGTACAAGCATTATATACAGCTAATGATATATTTACATTAAGTTCAGATATATTAAATATGAGAACAGAATAATCTTCATTTTCAAAGTTTATACAAAAACACATTACTACATTGGAGATCAGCAAAAAGTGAAACTTTGGCTTGTGACATATTTTCATGTTTGCATTTTCATTCCTCATTTATTTTAAGTATTTTAAAATACATTTACACATTTAAAGAGATATTTGTACACCTATATTTATGGCAGTATTATTCACAATAGCCAAAGAGTGGAACCAACTCCAATTTCTAACAGTGGATGAATAAACAAAATGTAGTACATACATACAATAGAATATTATTCACCCTTAAATTGGAAGGACATTCTGACTCATGCCACAACATAGATTAATCTTAAGGACATTATGCTAAATGATATAAGACAATCATAAAAAGACAAATACTTTATTATTCCACTTATATGAGGTACTAGAGTAGTCAATACAAATAGAAACAAAATAGAATATTTGCCAGAGGCTGAGGATGAAGGGAAATAGGGTGGTGTTGTTTATTGGCTATAGTTTCACTTTTGCAAGATGAAAAAGTTTTGGAGATTGGTGCACAGCAGCATGAATATATTTAACACTACTGAACTATACACTTAAAATGATTAAATTGGTAAATTATATGTTCTGTGTATTTTATCATAACTAAAAATAAAAACATATTTAAATTAAATTTGTATAAACATTTATGAAATCCTGGCAGCTTCTCTGCAATACAATTTGAAAGCCACTGATTTCATTTCATCAGTTTAGACGTGAAACTAATGTAGAATACTTGACCATTCTATGTGTATCAAGAATTTCTAGAACTCTTTTCAGAGCTTTTTCCATAATGCTTCTTTTTATCTCACCTTGTCATCTGGAAAGTCTACTACCAGCACTCTTACACATAAAGAAATGAGTACCCATTTTGTTTGTTGATCTTTTCTTTGTTCTGTCAGATGAAAAAAAATCGTATTTGATCTTTTATTTTAAAAAGCCAGAAAAATGCAGCCTCCAAATATGCATTTCGATTTAAGAAATATATTAATTTATTTCCATATCAATAATTTAAACAAATGAGTCTCTTTTTTAAACTGGGTGGCAGGGCAGGTGGGTGGGAATCATTGCGTTCACTGGGTGCTACTACTTTGAAACTGAAAGAATTAAAATTTATTAAATAACTTCCTCAATAATTACCAATTCCTTATCAAGCCTTCTTAATCATTGAAAATATATAATCAGAATATTTTGACCTATGTTTTGTGATCCATCATTCTTTAAAAGTGTACTAAATTTAATAACAGAATTATTCATGTAGATTTTTATTATTATACTTTAAGTTCTGGAGTACATGTGCATAACGTGCAGGTTTGTTACATAGGTATACACATGCCATGATGATTTGCTGTACCCATCAACTTGTCATCTACATTAGGTATTTCTTCTAATGCTATCCCTCCCCTAGCACCTCACCCCACAACGGGCCCCAGCGTGTGACGTTCCCCTCCCTGTGTCCATGTGTTCTCATTGTTCAACTCCCACTTATGAGTGAGAACATATGGTGTTTGGTGTTTGGTTTTCTGTTCTTGTGGTAGCTTGTTGAGAATAATGGTTTCCAGCTTCATATCCTGCAAAGGACATGAACTCATCCTTTTTATGGCTGCATAGTATTCCATGGTGAATATGTGCCAAATTTTCTTTATCCAGTCTATCATTGATGGGCATTTGGGTTGGTTCCAAGTCTTTGCTATTGTGAACAGTGCCACAATAAACATATATGTACGTGTGTCTTTACAGTAGAATGATTTATAATCTTTTGGATATATACCCAGTAATGGGATTGCTGGGTAAAATGTTATTTCTAATTCTAGATCCTTGAGGAATTGTCACACGGTCTTCCACAATGGTTGAACTAATTTACACTCCCATCAACACTGTAAAAGCATTCCTATTTCTCCACATCCTCTCCGGCATCTGTTGTTTCCTGACTTTTTCATGATCGCCATTCGAACTGGAGTGAAATGGTATCTCATTGTGGTTTTGATTTGCATTTCTGTAATGACTAGGGATGATGAGCTTTTTTTCATAAGTTTGTTGGCTGCATAAATGTCTTCTTTTGAGAAGTGTTTGTTCATATCCTTTGCTCACTTTTTGATGAGGTTGTTTGTTTTTTTTTCTTGTAAATTTGTTTAAGTTCTTTGTAGATTCTGGATATTAGCCTTTTGTCAGATGGATAGGTTGCAAAAATTTTCTCCCATATCTGTAGGCTGCCTTTTCACTCTGATGATAGTTTATTTTCCTGTGCAGAAGCTCTTTAGTTTAATTAGATCCCATTTGGCAATTTTGGCTTCTGTTGTCATTGCTTTTGGTGTTTGAGTCATGCAGTCTTTGCCCATGCCTATGTCCTAAATGGTATTGCCTAGGTTTTCTTCTAGGGTTTTTATGGTTTTAGGTCTTATATTTAAGTCTTTAATCCATCTTGAGTTAATTTTTGTTTAAGGTGTGAGGAAGGGATCCAATTTTATCTTTCTGCATATGGCTAGCCAGTTTTCCCAACACCATTTATTAAATAGGGAACCCTTTCCCCATTGCTTGTTTTTGTCAGGTTTGTCAAAGATCAGATGGTTGTATGTGTGTGGTGTTATTTCTGAGGCCTCTGTTCTGTTTCATTGGTCTATATATGTGTTTCGGTACCAGTACCATGCTCTTTTGGTTACTGTAGCCTTGTAGGATAGTTTGCAGTCAGGTAGTGTGATGCCTCCAGCTTTGTTCTTTTTGCTTAGGATTGTCTTGACTATGCAGGCTCTTTCTTGGTTTTGTATGAAATTTAAAGTAGTTTTTTTCCCCAATTCTGTGAAGAAAGTTAATGGTAGCTTGATGCGGATAGCATTGAAATTGTAAATTACTTTGGGCAATATGGCCATTTTCACTATATTGATTCTTGCATCCATGAGCATGGAAAGGTTTTCTATTTGTAGAAAAACAAATTGAGCAGAGGTTTGTAGTTCTCCTTGAAGAGTTCCTTCACATCCTTTGTAAGTTGTATTCCTAGGTATTTTTTTTTCTCTTTTTAGCAATTGTGAATGGGAGTTCACTCATCATTTGACTCTCTGTTTATCTGTTATTGATATATAGGAATGCTTGTGATTTTTGTACATTGATTTTGTATCCTGAGACTTTGCTGAAGTTGCTTCTCAGCTTAAGAAAATTTTGGGCTGAGACGATGGGGTTTTCTAAATACACAATCATGTCATCTGCAGACAGAGACAATATGACATCCTCTCTTCCTAATTGAATACCGTTTATTTCTTTCTCTTGCCTGATTGCCCCAACCAGAACATCCAATACTGTGTTGAAAATGAGTGATGAGAGGCGGCATCCTTGTCTTGTGCTGGTTTTCAATGGGAATGCTTCCAGTTTTTGCCCATTCAGTATGATATTGGCTGTGGATTTGTCATAAATAGCTCTTATTATTTTGAGATATGTTCCATCACTACCTAGCTTATTGAGAGTTTTTAGCATGAAGCGCTGTTGAAGTTTTTCGAAGGCCTTTTCTGCATCTATTGAGATAATCATGTGGTTTTTGTCATTGGTTCTGTTTATTGTGGATTACGTCTATTGATTTGTATATGCTGAACCAGGCTTGCATCCCAGGGATGATTCAAATTTGGTCATGGTGGATAAGCTTTTTGATATGCTGCTGGATTCGGTTTCCTAGTGTTTTATTGAGGATTTTCTCATTGATGTTCATCATGGATATTGGCCTGAAATTTTCTTTGTGTGTGTGTGTCTGCCTGATTTTGGTATTAGGATGATGCTGGACTCATAAAATGAGTTAGGGAGGATTCCCTCTTTTTCTATTGATTGGAATATTTTCAGAAGGAATGGTACCAGCTCTTCTTTGTACCACTGGTAAAATTCGGCTGTGAATCGATCTAGTACTGGACTCTTTTTGCTTGTAGGCTATTAATTGCTTCCTCAATTTCAAACTTGTTATTGGTCTATTAAGGGAATCAACTTCTTCCTGGTTTAATCTTGGGCGGATGTATGTGTCCAGGGATTTATCCCTTTCTTCTAGATTTTCTTGTTTATTTCCCTAGAAGTTTTTATAGTGTTCTCTGATTGTAATCTGTATTTCTGTAGTATCAGTGGTGATATTCTTTTTATCATTTTTTATTGCGTCTATTTAATTCTTCTCTGTTTTCTTCTTTGTCTGGCTAGCAGCCTATCTATTTTATTGATCTTTTCAACAAACCAGCTCCTGGATTCATTAATTTTTTGAAGGGTTTTTCATGTCTCTATCTCCTAGTTCTGCTCTGATCTTAGTTATTTCTCATCTTCTGCTAGCTTTTGAATTTGTTTGCTCTTGCTTCTTTAGTTTATTAATTGTGATATTAGGGTGTTGATTTTAGATATTTCCTGCTTTCTCTGGTGGGCATTTAGTGCTATAAATTTCCCTCTACACACTGTCCCAGAGATTCTGGTACGTTGTGTCTTTGCTCTCTTTGGTTTCAAAGGACATCTTTATTTCTGCCTTCATTTCGTTATTTACTTAGTAGTCATTCAGGAGTAAGTTGTTCAGTTTCCATGTAGTTGTGTGGTTTTGAGTGAGTTTCTTAATCCTGAGTTCTAATTTGATTGCACTGTGGTCTGAAAGACTTATGATTTCTGTTGTTTTGCATTTGCTGAGGAGTATTTTCCTTCCAATTATGTGGTCAATTTTAGAATTAGTGCGATGTGGTGCTGCGAAGAATGTATATTCTGTTGATTTGGGGTGGAGAGTTCTGTAGATATCTATTAGGTCTGCTTGGTCCAGAGCTGGATATCCTTGGTAATTTTCTGTTTCATTGATCTATCTGACATTGACAGTGGGGTGCTAAAATCTCCCACTATTTTTGTTTGGGGGTCTAAGTCTCTGTAGGTCTCTAAGAACTTGCTTTATGAATCTGGGTGCTCCTATGTTGGGTGCATATATATTTAGGATAGTTATCTCTTCTTGTTGAATTGATCCCTTTACCATTATGTAATGGCCTTCTTTGTCTCTTTTGAACTTTGTTGGTTTAAAGTCTGTTTTGTCATAGACTAGGATTGCAAGCCTTGCTTTTTTTTTTTTCTTTCCATTTGCTTGGTAAATCTTCCTCCATCCTTTTATTTTGAGCCAATGTATGTCTTTGCATGTGTCATGGGTCTCCTGAATATAGCACACTGATGGTCTTGAGTCTTTATCCAATTTGCCAGTCTGTGTCTTTTAATTGGGACATTTAGCCCATTTACATTTAAGGTTAATATTGTTATGTGTGAATTTGATCCTGCCATTATGATGCTAGCTGGTTATTTTGCCCATTAGTTGATGCCTTTTCCTCATAGAATCAGTGGTGTTTACAATTTGGTATATTTTTGCTGTGGCTGGTTCTGGTGGTTCCTTTCCATTTTTAGTGCTTCTTTCAGGAGCTCTTGTAAAGCAGGCCTTGTGGTAACAAATTCTCTCAGCATTTTCTTGTCTGTAAAGGATTTTATTTCTCCTTCCCTTATGAAGTATAGTTTGACTGGATATGAAATTCTGAGTTGAACATTCTTTTCTTTAAGAATGTTGAATATTGGCTCCCACTGTCTTCTGGCTTGTAGTGTTTCTGCTGAGAGATCCACTGTGAGTCTATGGCCTTCCCTTTGTGGGTAACCCGACCTTTCTCTCTGGCTGCCCTTAACATTTTTTTTCCTTCATTTCAACCTTGGTGAATCTGATGATTATGTGTCTTGGTGATGTTTTTCTCAAGGAGTATCTTTGTGGTTTTCTCTGTATTTCCTGAATTTGAATGTTTGCTTGCCTGTCTTGCTAGGTTGGGGAAGTTCTCCAGGATAATATCCTGAAGAGTGTTTTCCAATGTGATTCCATTCTCCCTGTCACTTTCAAACAAATCAAACATAGATTTGATCTTTTCACACAGTCTCATTTTTGTTGATGTTGATACTATTCCTGCTTTTTAGTTTTTCTTCTAATGGTTAGGACCCTCTGCTGCAGTTCTGCTGGAGTTTGCTTGAGGTCTACTCCAGACCCTGTTTGCCTGGGTATCACTGGAAGAGGCTGCAGAACAGCAAAGATGGCTTCCTGTTCCTTCTTCTGGAAGCTTTGTCTCAGAGGGGCACCCACCAGATGCCAGCCTGAGCTCTGCTGTATGGGGTGTCTGTCAGTGCCTCCTGGGAGGTGTCCCTCAATCAGGATACACGGGGGACAGGAACCCACTTGAGGAGGCAGTCTGACCCTTATTGGAGCTTGAATGCTGTGCTGGGAGATCCACTGCTCTCTTCAGAGCTGCCAGGCAGGAACGTTTAAGTCTGCTGAAGCTGTGCCCCCAACCGCTCCTTCCCCCAGGTGCTCTGTCCCAGGGAGATGGGGGTTTTATCTACAAGTCCCTGATTAGGCCTGCTGCCTCTTTTTCAGAGATGCCCTGCCCACAGAGGAGGGAATCTGGAGAGGCAATCTGGCTATAGAGGCCTTGCAGTGCTGAAGTGGGCTCTGCCCAGTTTGAACTTCCCGGTGGCTTTGTTTACACCGTGAGGGGGAAAACCACCTACTCAAGCCTCAGCAATGGTGGACGTCCCTTCCCCCAACTGGAACATCCCAGGTGGAGCTCATACTGCTGTGCTGGCAGTGAGAATTTCAAGCCAGTGGATCTTAGCTTGCTGGTCTCCGTGGGGGTGGGACCTGCTAAGCCTGACCACTTGACTCCCTGGTTTCATCCCCCTTTCTAGGGGAGCAAACAGTTCTGTCTCGCTGGCATTACAGGTACCACTGGGGTATGAAAAGAATAACTTCTGTCACTAGCTCATTGTATGCCCAAACAACCACCCAGTTTTGTGCTGGAAACCCAGGGCCCTGGTAGTGTAGGCACTGGAGGAAATCTCCTGGTCTTCAGGTTGCGAAGACCATGGGAGAAGTGCAGTATCTGGGCCAGAGTGCACAGTAGAGTCCCTAACAGTTTCCCTTGACTAGACAAGAGAGTTCCCCAACCCCTTGTGCTTCCCAGGTGAGGTGACACCCCACCCTGCTTCAACTCGCCCTCCTTGGGTCCCACTGTCCAACCAGTCCCAATGTGATAAACTAGGTACCTCAGTTGGAAATGCAAAAATTATCCACCTTCTGCGTCCATCTCACTGGGAGCTGCAGACCGGAGCTGTTCCTATTCGACCATCTTGCCAGCACCTCCTATTAATGTATTTTTAAAAGCTACTTTATTTATAATTATCCAGAACGTTTATAAAACGCTATATATACATTCATCTCTGAATTTCTCAATGTCAAGGACTTAGTTTTTTCACCTCTGAATCCCCAGCATACTTCTTTGCACATAATAAACAACACATATTTATAATAATATTGGACTTGCCACTCTGCGACTTTAGTTGTGACACAGGAAAGAGTCTAAAATCCTAAAAACGTAACCACTGATGATATATTGTCAGATTGACACTATGACCAATTAGGATAAAAACAATTTGCTGTCACTAAGAAAGATACTGGAAACAAAACAGAAAAGCCCTTAAGCTACATTACTTTCAACTGTTGAAATAGCTACTTTTGGAATTTTTGTTCTTAACCTCAAGACTATCATAACATGGCAGAAGACAATTTAGAGAAAGCACATACAGCTTCAATTAGTAGATATCAGAAATGACAGGCTTTAATTCGATTGCCATTGGTCGTAAAAAATGTTACATTAAAATTGGGTAAGAGGGCTTGAGAAGAAAACAATTTTGACTTTATTTTCTTCTTGTGACATAAGTACTTTAGTGATATGTGAAATTGCCTTTCAAAGTAACATACAGGAAACACAATAAGAAAATATTTAGATTTCTGTAGCTATAACTGTCTTACAATTAACAGTCATGTTGGAAAGATAGCCAAATAGAAATGGGGTTACATATTAAAAATCTAAAAGTTCTCCATTTCTTATCATAATCATGAGCTTCTTTCTTCATGTTTGTAGTAAAAGGGCAGCCCAAGATATTCAATTATTTCACTAAACATTTTTTGGTTAATTTCCCTGGGATGAAATATTTACATATGAGGATTGGGATGACCACAGAACTTAAAAAATGTTTGTTACAGGATATTGTATTTGTTCACTTAGCCTATAAAATGCTTTTTTTTTTTTTTTTTTGCAGAAAATTTATCTACTTAAATTATCTACTTAAATTGAATTTATCTACTCAATCTGTAAATAAATTAACAGCCTTGGGAAAACTAACTCACTGTTCTATAAATGGATTCTACCATCATGTAATCAATTCAACACTATGTGTGGGTTCTCGGATTAAAAATATTTTAACTAACTCTATGTTGCTTTTGACAGATTTAGTTCAAATACAGTATGAAATCTGGTATTTTTTACACGTGTGACAACAGCTTAAAATACAGGATTTTCAATTAGAAAAGATGAAATTTGGGAATTTTACTCACCTAGAAGTAAGAAATTATGAAGACAATGGATAATGTCACCATTGACTTTATTATTACTATTAATTTTTGAGACATGGTCTTGCTCTGTGGCTCAGCCTGGAGTGCAGTAGAATCATCTCGACTTACTGAAGCCTCTGCCTCCGGGGTTCAAGCAATTTTTCTGCCTCAGCCTCCCAAATAGCTGGGATTACAGGCATCTAGCACCACCACTGGCTGATTTTTTATGTTTCTAGTAGAGATAGGGTTTCTCTATGTTGGCCAGGCTGATCTCAAACTCCTGGCCTCATCCACCTGCCTTGGCCTCCCAAAGTGCTGGGATTACAAACGTGAGCCACTGTGCTCAGCCAACATTGACTTATTTGTCTGGAATAACTCTTTCAAACTTGGAGGAATACACATGAGACAATGAGAGTATTTACATAAATACTAAGAGATGATAAAGACTTAAACATGAATTAATTCAAGAAGATTTTTGTCAAATTAATGAAGGATGAAGCCAAGATGAATGTGAGGGAATATCACTATACTTTTTGAGATTTTAATGGTGCAAATTACTCTCCTTCTTTACCAAAACATATTTAGATGCTACCATCAAAGAAGTGTTAATTGCATTAAATTATTATGGCTAGTACTGGAAATTTGGATATGTAAGTAATTTATTAAATATTCTCAAATATTCTCAAACAATGATATTAACATCAGTTTTAAAAAAATCTAACTTAATAAAAATACATGCTCAAACATGCTCTGCAGAATCTCCTTTTCCTGTTTTAATTACATCTCAGGCATCCCCTAACTTTCTGGCCACTTTTGAGTATAAAAACGTCCAGTACAATTTAAGTAAGTTGAACATTTTAAGTTCAGATCTTTCTGTCTGCATAATGATCATTTAAACTCAGCCTGAGGGTCTTAGTGTGAAAAAGGCACAATCAAATCTTTTACTCCTCTTCGGCCAGTTTTTCTCTTCTGCTTCTTCTTTCTCCTTTAGTGAATTGGATCTAGGATCAGAGATGGGGAAAAGGGTCAGAAATATTTTCATTTAATTGTAATCCTCCTGGCTGTCAATAACAAGGGCAAGAAAGACATCTAAATGGCAACTCTTTCATGTCAAACATGTGTGAAGCCATTGGGAATTTTGAGAGGTTTTACGGCTAAATGGTTTCATATAGTGGAAACCATTCTCTTCGCACCTTCCTTCAATTCTCTCCCCAGGCAGTGTATCAGTCATTTCTCTTCTGCTAGAATCTGCTTCTGAAGTGGCAGCTCAAGGCAGTTACCTTGTTATCTGGGCTTATCTGGCTGGTATGACACTCCTACATCCTTATAATTCCAGTTTGAATGTTCTGTGTCCTACACTGTCTCTTCACTTTGCATTGTCTCTCCACTTCTCTTTTCCTCCTGAACAATACTCATGATGGCCACAAGTAAATGTCCACCTAGACAATGTGGAGCTATCTCATCTTCTTTCAGGCTCCATTTTTAGAAGTAGTTTTCTTGGAGCCTCATTATTTGGATGGGAGGAGCAACTGTTATTCTCCCTTCGAAAAGGTGATGTGTAACATTTTACCAGAATGTCTGCATTTTCTACAACTCTTTTCATGGACCACTGTATTTCCTTTCTTCTTTCACGCAGTCTCGAGAGGTGCTGGTGAGACTGACAGTATCTACTTCTTTTTAAAAACCCTCCTGAGGCCAATATCGGTGGCTTACCCTCATGATCCCAGCACTTTGGGAGGCTGAGGTGGGCGGATCACGAGGTCAGGAGTTTGAGATCAGCCTGACCGACATAGTGAAACCCCATCTCTACTAAAAATACAAAAAAAAAAAATAGCTGGGCATGGTGGCGGGTGCCTGTAATCCCAGCTGCTTGGGAGGCTGAGGCAGGAGAATCACTTGAACCCCGGGAGACAGAGGTTACAGTGAGCCGAAATTGGGCCACTGGGCTCCAACCCCGACAGTGTGAGACTCTGTCTCTAAATAAATAAATAACAAACTAAAAATCCCTCCTGAATACTCTCTTTAGAATGTCTGTGGTGATACTTGGATGCAAATCTAAAGCAACAGGAAGAGTTAAATTCCCAATTAATTACATATATGTTGAGCTGAAGATTTGCAGGAGCACTCTTTATTCCAGTGCATTTTTTCATCCACCCTTCCCATATTTTCAGATATGATAAATCATTCTAAGGAAGGCACCATTCTTAATAAAATATTTAAGATTTTGGAATCATCTGTACTTCATGATTTCTGTTTAAACTTGCCTAAGACTCATCTGTAGCTTAAAATCCAAATCCTTCTTTATCAGATTCTTGATATAATTAATTACTTTACATAGTTGTTCTAAAAATCTCTGTTTTTAGAAACCTATGATTATATTATGGTCAAAGAACAAGCTCTGTTACCGCAAATACTATTACAGCTAGTATTTAAATGTTTGGAAAATGATAGTATATCTCTTTTTCTTATAGACATATGGGGCCAAACTGAGTGTATGCACATTTAAGGCAAAAAGAGATTACGTTTATGTATAATTCTTGCCTGAAACAATTTCTGTTAATATGCATTTTATAGTGTGCAGAATGAAAATAACTCCTCTCCCTTTAAAGGAGTCTACTTCTAAGGACACTAAGCTAAGAATGTTTCTTCTATTTGAAGACAAATTTTTACTTTGAAAAGTAAAATATGATAGCTTATCAAAAATTCAGTTTGTTAAGTCTTATTGAAGATTCAGACCAAAGCCATTTTGAAAGACTAGTATTTTAATTTGCCTGCTAGAGGTTTTTCTCATGTATGTATTTTATGTAGCTTTCAGTTTCATGAAACAGTCAAGCAAATATTGATAGGTTGTTGAATTTACTAACACTACCTTACTTACTTAAATTATCTGTTTCCCTTCAGCTGCCAGTTGAAGATGGTCTCATGCTTGCTGATGTAATACTAGTGATTGATTGTTAAAAGAATGTTGATATTTCCTTATGCTGTTTATTTTGCTTCTTCGTATATTAAATTGATCTTCTTTTCTTTGTCCTTTTTATACTTTCTGATTCCTTTGAGGATATACAATAAATGCTCATAAAATCAGTTATGAATTATGTTATTAAAAAATACAAACGTGAATTAGCTGCCTTATAATCAGACTTTCTTTTCTAAAAAAAATTTACAGAGCTACGTTTTTGAGTCCAAGTTCTCTCTTATTTATGGCTCCTATTTATTTTATCTTTGAGCTACATTAACTATATACTTAGCACCAAATACTCTACTTTTATAAATTTTCTAATATGTTATATCACATTATCTGAGAATATTTTCCCAGTTTTTGTCAACTTTGTGACATATTTCACTCATGATTAATATTTCACTGAGCAATTTTGCTAAACACTTGCAATGTGGCAGTATTGAGCTATATCCTGAAAGTGTCATTAGTAAATAAGAGATGAGGTCTCTGTTCTCAGAGTTCAAAGTCTGGTTGTGGAAATAGAAAAAGAAAACAGCTAGTAAATATATAAACTAGAAAATTAGACACTGTGATGAATATTTGAAGAAAATACGGGGTTCTCATAGCACTTAGCCTATTATAAGTTTGTAGGATAAACTAAATTATTTGGTGTCCAGTATACAAACACACAACTCATACATTTTCACTCCCCTTAAAAATAACTATGGTTTATTTGAACATTTTATGTAGTTCAGTCAAATACAGCTTTTCAATTATGATAGTTTTATTATTTAAAAATACACACAAGTGAGTTAAAATTATGGACCCTTGAAGATAAATTTAAATTTCATGAATTATAATTTGTAAGAACTATTTGCAACATGGGATACGTGTGCCACACTTTGTACCTTTACTGTATGAGACTTAATTCTCCAGCCTTATATTTAACTGTTCAATTACCCTTCTCCTCCCATGTTCTAATCTTACTGGGGTTCTTGCTCCTGAACTTGCCTTACTTTTTCTTGTTTTGGCCTTTTAATATACCATTCCCTACATCTTCTATAGTCTCTATAATTTTCCCCACTATCATCCACCCACAGGACTATCGTATCTTATAGACAGATTCCCAGTATCTGGACCATAGTACACATTCGATAAATGTTCATAAATAAATAAATGGATGAATGAAAGAATTCCGCAAAGTGACAAGAAAGGCAGTTCTGTTTATATACTCAAGTCTGGAATGTAATTAATGTATCTTGAAATTATTTTACTCTTTCTTGTTTATAGCCAATGTACTGCGATCCTACATACAGTGTTGCAATCCTCCTTTGGTGTTTTAGATGATCACAAAAGGTGTTATAGAATTAAGATAATATGCAAAACAAATTTAACTCAAATCTAAAATGTAAAGAAATATCTCATTTTTAGGAGAGGATGCAAGGATTCATATATGTAGCAAGCACAGAATTATGATCCATTTCTGCAACTCTAACAGAGAAAAGAATCATTATATTCTACCCTGCTATGGTACTTTTAGATACAGCCTATAGATATGAAAAGATATTTTGGATTTTGGTTGAGTGATTCATCATTCAAAGCACCAAGATAGTTTATATAAAGTAAAATGTATCTGTTTTGGGAATATAACCATTTCACTTTATATTGTTTATATCAAGATGATGTTAATCTGAAATCATTCATTTCTATACTAATCATACAGATAAAAATTCTAATCCAATATATTACGTTGTTCATAGGTAAATTCCATTCAATATAGAATAAGAAATTTTATCTTTATCTGTATAAAAGGCAATAAAAAGTGCTATAAAAATAAATCAGGAGCTTTAAGCAGTTTGTGACTTTCAGATGAACCTAAGAGAATCATGGACAGCTGAAAATGTCTCTGCACTTGGAACCAATTATTAAATCCTGCTACGGACAATGAAGCTAGTATAGATTTCTACCCTACCAGATAATTCTTAAAATACTTTTGATTTGTTTTTCTGCTACATAAAATTGAGGAGACATACGATGTATTTTCTCAGTGACCATTTCTAATAATGTAACTAGATAATCAGCCTGTTTATAGAATGACCCCCAGCAGCAAAATATAGCCCCTAAGATGAGGGCATTAGAGAGATTGAGTGATTTTTACCTCTTATCAGGCACATGGGGATTCAGCATAGTTGTAGCTCCAGTATAGCATTAAAATGCTAGGGAGAGGTCTAATTGAATGGATTGGTCCAACCCAGCAGGATCCAGGGGAAGCATGCAACCCAGTGAACACATAGGTACGTAGGGCTCACTGTGGACTTACAAGATAGTGGAATCACAAGCCAAGAGACCAATTCTGGACCCCATGATTGTATAGTTTGTTCAATAAACGGGTAAAGCAGAGTTGGAAAGATGTAGATACATCACTACAGTTAGAAGAGTCAGGAGATGGCAAGGGCTAGAGAGGTGTATGTCTGAAAATGTGGCCTCAGTGGAAAATTATACAGAAAAACCTAAATGCTTTTTAATCTTCTCAGGTATGTTTAGAATTCTTAAGAAAAAGCAACCATATGGACCGTTGAACACTAAAAGCAACACGTTAGTCCTTGAGTTTTCTTTATTGATTTTTGAAATCATCAGTTTTAATTAACCTCTTTTCATGGTTCTTAGACTTTTACTTACAATTTTCTACGTACATTTACAGACTAAGAAATGAGATATTATCGCATATTTCTTCCTTAAATTAACAAGGAAATTTATTTAAATGGACAAGACAGATGTTTTTCACTGGCAGCATTAGACAAGAGAAATAATAATGGGAAATATAAGCAATGGAAATACAAGCAACTCAATGTAATAATTACCTGAATTTGGCACTAACAGGCTGTAAGGTAACACATTTTCCTTCTTGAATTTTCTATCTAGGAATGTAGCTTTTCTATGTCAATTCATTATTGTGTCTATAATCAGGTGGTCTGTTGTAATTGATTGGATCTCAAGACATATGTCTTAATCCAGGAAACATAAAATACAGAATACAGATGTCAAACTAGAAATTGCTTTCACTGTTGTAACCTATCTCTGTTGCCTACTCTATTTTCCAGTCTGTCTCTCTCTTATGTGCTTTTCTTGTTCCCTTTGTTTGCTTTCTTCACTCATAATACTTCTTCAGTTTTTGGTTTAGTAGAACCAGACGTATGTTCCCTAACATATGTGGCTACTCCCAAAGTGTCTTTGTATTAGCTTAAGTCTCAGCAATCGGTTATATTGGAACTTTTGCTCTGCAGATGGCATTGCAGTTCTAATTTTTAATTCTAAAATGATCCTATTCAATTCGGACAATGCCAAGATGATATGAAAATATACAATCTCCCTTTCTACAGATATTCAGGATCTGAAAGTCCATTGACAATTGGAAGATCTATGCTGACTATAAGTCACTAGAATTCTCTCAGTGGGAGATACTTACGTGTTTTATAATTTATTTTGCAAAGGAAGCAATTTAAAGTATTAATTTTAAACATATCTGAAGCATATTATCTGGTTCTACTTATTTATTTTTGAGATATAATTTACATGTAAAAATTGTATACATTTAAGGTATGTAATGTGATGTTTTGGTATATTCATGCATTATGAAATGATTAGCACAATAAAGCTAGTTAACATACCTGTTACCTCACATAATTACCTTTTCTTTTTCTTTTGTGGTGAGAATATTTAAGAGCTACTCTTCTGGCAAATTTCAAGTATGTAATACATTATTGTTAACTATAGCCACCATGCTGTACAATAGATCTCCAGAACTTATTCCTCTTACAATTGCAGGTTTGTTCCCTTTTATCATCAACAAATAGTTCAATTTATTTTGAAAAACATAAATGCCCCTTCCTAAGACTACAGTATTTCCTCATAAATCTTTTCTTAAATCACTGCAACTGGCTGTATTGTGGTGGTATCTTCACTCTCCCAACTTAGTAGTTATTAGAAAGTAAAGTCATATTTTCAACAAAAGTACATTTCCCTTTTGCATCCTTTTTGGTCAACAAATAGCTTCTTTAACCGCACTGAATACATCAAATTGTAATACAATTGGTATTTATCTTCTGTGTGTGTGAATGAAAACTTTTTTTACTGCGGTAAAATACACATAACATGGAATTTACCATCGTAACCATTTTAAAGTATACAAATAAATGACATCTAGTACATTCACCATGTTTTGCAACAATTCACTAGTCTAGATTAAGAATAATATTCCATTGTTACATAGATATGCCATTTTGTAGTGTGTAATGCACCTCATTATTTTGTTTGTTTTGTGACAGGAACTTTCTCTTTCACATTATCTGGGGTGCAGTGATGTAATCACTACAACCTCTACCTCCCAGGCTCAAGTGTGCCTCATACCTCAGCCTCCTGAGTAGCTGAGACTACAGGCACATGCCACCGTACCTGGCTAATTTTTCATAGAGATTGGACTTCACCATGTTGCCCATGCTGGTCTTGAACTCAAGAGCTCAAGAGATCCTCCTGTTTTGGCCTCCCAAAATGTTAGAATTACACAAGTGAGCCACTGAACCCACCTGTCATCATTTTTATAGCTGAATGACATTCCATTATATAGATACTTTGCATTTTATTTATCCATTCATTTGTCAATGGATATTTGGGTTGTTTTCATCTTTTGAGTATTGTGAATAGGGCTGCTGTGAATATTTGTGTACAAGTTTTCAGTTGAACACCTGTTTTTAATTCCTTTGGTATCTGCCTCTGCATTGATTACCAGGGGAAATTTATTGACGGTTTTAATTTCTTCTGGTAGAAATTGAGATAGACATTTTCAGGCATTCCCTGTGTATCAACAGGAATATAGCTACTCGTAGGCAGAATAGTGTGTTCCCTTGGAATTTATTTTATCCACATGAATACCTAAGGATGGGAATTGAATCACCAGTAACAGTATCAGAAGCTATAGAAGTGGGTGGAGTGCAGTGCTATAGAGTACTATGCTCAATGGTAAAATGGTTTGAAATCTGGCTGGTGACAGAAATGATTATTACCATTAGAAAACTACAAATAATTTTTCTAGAATATACATTACATGCTCTTTAATAAGGTTTACAAAGTACATTTTTAACACTAGTTCTACTCTGTCTTACAGAAATATTCCCTAAGCAGTGGTAGAATTTTGTAGCATGTTTACTGCATTGGCCACAAGTAGTAAAGATAATCGTCAAGCTGTAGGTACTCATATAGTATTTATGAATGAGTTACCAAGGGCCAGGGTCAACTAGCAGGCTCCTCCAATGTGCCTGTACCTTGATGAAATTTGATGATAACATCTGTGACCCTGTTTCTTTGGCCAGTCAGTAGCAAATTTATTAAATTTGTGAATTTATTCCTTGTGAAGTTTATTAAAATCAAAAAAGAAATGAAAGATAAAAAGAATTATAAGTAGCCAGATAATTTTCATACTATATATAATTTTAGTTAAATCTTTCTAATGATCTTAAATTAGGTATTATCTTTATGTTGCAGAGGAGGGTATCAAAGTTAAGGTATTTGCCCACTGATGCTATTTCCTCAGTGTCATATAAAGAAAATGTTGTGAAGATATTGTTTCAAACATTGTTTCTATAATTCCTGAAATCCATGTTCTTTATGTTTCTAGTTAGAATATTGGGGTAAGATGATCAGAAATGACTATTAGAACAAAGGTCAAAGGTGTGATGGAATTCAAAGTAGAGTAGATCTCCTCTGGTTGAGGGAACTGGTGAGGAAATAATAAAGATGAAATAATAAAGAAAGTAACATTTAGTCTGGGCACAGTGGCTCACACCTGTAGTCCCAGCACTTTGGGAGGCTTAGGTGGGTGGATCACTTGAGCCTCAGGAGTTCGAGATCAGCCTGGGCAATGTGTGGAAACCTCATCTCTACAAAAATTAGCTGGTCATGGTAGCATGCGACTGTGGTCCCAGCTACTCTGGAGGCTGAGATGGATGAATCACTGGAACCCAGGAGTCAGAGGTTGCAGTGAGCTGAGATACAGCCACTGCCCTCCAGCCTGGCAAACAGAGCAAGAACCTGTCTTTAAATAAATAAATAAATAAATGTGACATTTGAAATGTTTCTTAAAGAAATGGATAGGGATGCGATAAGCAGAGATTGGGAGTAAATATACCAAGGTGTTAAAACATGAGAGTTTGGACAGCAGCTGAAATTTGGGTTTTGAATGAGTAAGTAGCGGAAGATTCACTTGCAAGTGGAATTTGTGGAAAGCCTTGACTGAGAAGCTGAAGAGTTTTTGAAAGAAAAACAAGTTGTTGAAGGATTTAAGTAGAGCAGTAATTTGAATGGATACAAGATGAATCTAGCAACTACATGTGTGGTATCTTGGAGTGGAAAATTCTGAAGGAGGGGATATAATATATAAGACCTTAAAAAATAGTCCATTGAGAAAAATGAGCTGATGAACTAGAGGTGGTAGCAATGGGAATAGAAAGAAGCACAGAGGCATGTGAATTATTGTTCTAGTGATGTACTGCTTGGTTCTTGTGGCTGACCATTTGGATATCTACACTGTTTATTGGAAGCATATGTCACCTCTTGAGAGTGTTATCGTCTTGTTATTTAAAGACTGATGAAATTCAAATTTTAACCTTATGTAAACACACACATACATAATTTCTTATGCTCTTAAAACCATTATTCTGGTATTGTTAGAGCCAGGGCTAAAAACTTGGATATATTTAACCCCAATATTTAAAGAGGATAATGAATCATGTATTAATTGCTCAGTGAAACTAAGAGTGGGAGAAGTTGGGTCTATCTGGATAATGGCTGCTCTGTACAACTAAATAGACTAATAGAATATCAAAGAAAATAAAACTTTATTTTCTAATAAATGCAATAACAAAACTAGGCTGACAAAGTATATGCCAGATATATCTAGGGGTCATACCTTAACAAAAAAATGACTTGTATCTATGATGTCAGGTATCCTCATATATATGTAAATGCAAATCATTCCTTTAAAATGATATCTTTCACAATATCTCCCTTTAGAAATTTTCTTTGTTCTACTAATTTACTTAGCCAATTTTTTTTTTTCACCTGGCATAGGAAAGAAATTTTATTTTTCTCTGACTTATACTGATAACAAATGATTCTACAGTGAGAATAAATTTTGAAATTACAAAGTTCTTTATTAAGGCTAAGCCTAAAATCTTGTATGGAAAATCAGTTTTTGCCTCGACAATCCTGTATGACTTTGGAAGGTTTAGTATATGTTTCTCTATATTGCTCTAATGTAGTCATCCATTTATTTATTCAACCAAACATTTATTGTGTTCCTACCATTGGTGAGTAAAGTTCCTATCATTGAGTTTAGTAGAGGATAGAGGATAGATAAAATACATAAGAAAACAAATCAGTTTATAATCTAATATCAGGTGATGATAAATGCCATGAACAACAACACTAAAAAAACTGGAAAAAGAATAGCCCAGAAAAATACAAGGGAGCAGTGTTACTGCATGCTATTTTAAAGATATGATGGGTAGAGAAGGCCTCTGTGAGACCTTCTACATTTGAGTAGAGACCTGAATAAAATGAGGAACAAGCCAAAGGGGATCCAGTGACAGAATATTTTAAAACAGCAAGAACAGTAAGCAAAGACCCTGAGATAAAAACAAGATTAAAATTTTTGAGAAATAGGAGGAAGGCTAACATGAAATGAAGAGGACAGTGGTGGGTGGAATGTGAAATGAAGAGGACAGTGGAAAGCTAGACTGAGGCCAGCTCATGGAGGACTTTGGAGGTTGATGGTAAGCAGTTTGCATTTTAGCTTAAGGTTGATTAACATTTTTGGAGGATTTTGAATACGGAAGTCACATAATCTGATTTATGTTTTAAAGATTAGACTGTGTTGTAGAAATAGGAGATTGAATAGAGATGAATGGAATCAAGCAGGTAAGTTCAGTAGTTCAGTAAGAGATGTTATAACAGTATACTTTTGGGATGTTCATTTTGTTTCACATTCCGTGAGTCTGGTTCCATTAACTCTGTTATTCAACCTTTTTCAATGTGGAATCAAAAACAATCTAAGAGGAGATCATGTATCTTATTAAAAGGCACATGCGGGTCAGACAGCTTTGAAGAGAGCAGTGGATCTCCCAACACGGAGGTTGAGATCTGAGAATGGACAGACTACCTGCTCAAGTGGGTCGCTGATCCCTGAGTAGTCTAACTGGGAGACATCCCCGACTAGGGACAGACCGACACCCCCACACCTCACACGGTGGAGTACACCCCTGAGAGGAAGCTTCCAAAGCAAAAATCAGACAGGTACACTCACTGTTCAGCAATATTCTATCTTCTGCAGCCTCTGCTGCTGATACCCAGGCAAACAGGGTCTGGAGTGGACCTCAAGCAATCTCCAACAGACCTACAGCTGAGGGTCCTAACTGTTAGAAGGAAAACTAACAAACAGGAAGGACACCCACACCAAAACCCCATGATTACGTCACCATCATCAAAGAGCAGAGGCAGATAAAATCACAAAGATGGGGAAAAAGCAAGGCAGAAAAGCTGGAAATTCAAAAAATAAGAGCGCATCTCCCCCTCCAAAGGAACGCAGCTCATCACCAGCAATGGATCAAAGCTGGATGGAGAATGACTTTGATGAGATGAGAGAAGAAGGCTTCAGTCCATCAAACTTCTCAGACCTAAAGGAGGAATTACATACCCAGCACAAAGAAACAAAAAATCTTGAAAAAAGAGTGGAAGAATTGATAAATAGAATAATTAATGCAGAGAAGGTCATAAACGAAATGACAGAGATGAAAACCATGACACAAGATATACGTGACAAATGCACAAGCTTCAGTAACTGACTCGATCAACTGGAAGAAAGAGTATCAGCGATTGAGGATCAAATGAATGAAATAAAGTGAGAAGAGAAACCTAAAGAAAAAAAGAAAAAGAAATGAACAAAGCCTGCAAGAAGTATGGCATTATGTAAAAAGACCAAATCTACGTCTGATTGGGGTGCCTGAAAGTGAGGGGGAAAATGGAACCAAATTGGAAGACATTCTTCAGGATATCATCCAGGAGAACTTTCCCAACCTACTAGGGCAGGCCAACATTCAAATTCAGGAAATACAGAGAACGCCACAAAGATACTCCTCCAGAAGAGCAACTCCAAGACACATAATTGCCAGATTCACCAAAGTTGAAATGAAGGAAAAAAATCTTAAGGGCAGCCAGAGAGAAAGGTCGGGTTACCCACAAAGGGAAGCCCATCAGACTAACAGCAGATCTCTCGGCAGAAACTCTACAAGCCAGAAGAGAGTGGGGGCCAATATTCAACATTCTTAAAAGAATTTTAAATCCAGAATTTCATATCCAGCCAAACTGTTTCATAAATGATGGAGAAATTAAATTCTTTACAGATAAGCAAATGCTTAGAGATTTTGTCACCACCAGGCCTGCCTTACAAGAGACCCTGAAGGAAGCCCTAAACATGGAAAGGAACAACTGGTACCAGCCATTGCAAAAGCATGCCAAAATGTAAAGACCATCGAGGCTAGGAAGAAACTGCATCATCTAACAAGCAAAATAACCAGTTAATATCATAATGGCAGGATCAAGTTCACACATAACAATATTAACCTTAAATGTAAATGGACTAAATGTCCAATTAAAAGACACAGACTGGCAAACTGGATAAAGAGTCAAGACCCATCAGTCTGCTGTATTCAAGAGACTCATCTCACATGCAGAGATATACATAGTCTCAAAATAAAGGGATGGAGGAAGATCTACCAAGTAAATGGAGAACAAAAAAAAAGCAGGGGTTGCAATCCTAGTCTCTGATAAAACAGACTTTAAACCATCAAAGATCAAAAGAGACAAAGAAGGCCATTACATAATGGTAAAGGGATCAATTCAACAGGAAGAGCTAACTATCCTAAATATATATGCACCCAATACAGGAGCATCCAGATTCAAAAGCAAGTCCTTAGAGACTTACAAAAAGACTTAGACTCCCATACAATAATAATGGGAGACTTCAACACCCCACTGTCAACATTAGACAGATCAACAAGACAGAAAGTTAACAAGGATATCCAGGAATTGAACTCATCTCTGCAGCAAGCCGACCTAATAGACATCTACAGAACTCTCCCCCACAAATCAACAGAATATACAGTCTTCTCAGCACCACATCACACTTATTCCAAAATTGACCACATAATTGGAAGTAAAGCACTCCTCAGCAAATGTAAAAGAACAGAAATTACAACAAACTGTCTCTCAGACCACAGTGCAATCAAACTAGAACTCAGGACTAAGAAACTCAATCAAAACTGCTCAACTACATGGAAACTGAATATCCTGCTCCTGAATGACTACTGGGTCCATAATGAAATGAAGGCAGAAATAAAGATGTTCTTTGAAACCAATGAGAACAAAGATACAACATACCAGAATCTCTGGGACACATTTAAAGCAGTGTGTAGAGGGAAATTTATAGCACTAAATGCCCACAAGAGAAAGCTGGAAAGATCTAAAATGGACACTCTAACATCACAATTAAAAGAACTAGAGAAGCAAGAGCAAACACATTCAAAAGCTAGCAGAAAACAAGAAATAACTAAGATCAGAGCAGAACTGAAGGAGATAGAGACACAAAAAACCCTCCAAAAAATCAATCCAGGAGTTGGTTTTTTGAAAAGATCAACAAAATTGATAGACCGCTACCCAGACTAATAAAGAAAAGAGAGAAGAATCAAATAGATGCAATAAAAAAAATAAAGCAGATATCACCACCGACCCCACAGAAATACAAACTACCGTCAGAGAATACTATAAACACCTCTATGCAAATAAACTAGAAAATCTAGAAGAAATGGATAATTTCCTGGACACTTAACTCTCCCAAGACTAAATCAGGAAGAAGCTGAATCCCTGAATAGATCAATAGCAGACTCTGAAATTGAGGCAATAATTAATAGCCTACCAACCAAAAAAAGCCCAGTACCAGATGGATTCACAGCTGAATTCTACCAGAGGTACAAGGAGGAGCTGGTACCATTCCTTCTGAAACTATTCCAATCAATAGAAAAAGAGGGAATTCTCCCTAACTCATTTTATGAGGCCAACATCATCCTGATACCAAAGCCTGGCAGAGACACAACAAAAAAAAGAGAATTTTAGACTAATCTCCCTGATGAACATCGATGCAAAAATCCTCAATAAAATACTGGCAAACCAGATCCAGCAGCACATCGAAAAGCTTATCCACCATGATCAAGTGGGCTTCATCCCTGGGATGCAAGGCTGGTTCAACATACGCAAACCAATAAACGTAATCTAGCATATAAACAGAACCAAAGACAAAAACCACATGATTATCTCAATAGATGCAGAAAAGTCCTTTGACAAACTTCAACAGCCCTTCATGCTAAAAACTCTCAATAAATTCGGTATTGATTGAATGTATCTCAAAATAGTAAGAGCTATTTATGGCAAACCCACAGCCAATATCATACTGAATGGGCAAAAACTGGAAAAATTCCCTTTGAAAACTGGCACAAGACAGGGATGCCCTCTCTCACCACTCCTATTCAACATAGTGTTGGAAGTTCTGGCTAGGGCAATCAGGCAAGAGAAAGAAATCAAGGGTATTCAATTAGGAAAAGAAGAAGTCAAATTGTCCCTGTTTGCAGATGACCTGATTGTATATTTAGAAAATCCCATTGTCTCAGCCCAAAATCTCCTTAAGCTGATAAGCAACTTCAGCAAAGTCTCAGGATACAAAATTAATGTGCAAAAATCACAAGCATTCTTATACACCAGTAACAGACAAACAGAGAGCCAAATCATGAATGAACTTCTATTCACAATTGCTTCAAATAGAATAAAATACCTAGGAATCCAACTTACAATGGATGTAAAGGACCTCTTCAAGGAGAACTACAAACCATTGCTCAGTGAAATGAAAGAGGACACAAACAAATGGAAGAACATACCATGCTCATGGATAGGAAGAATCAATATCGTGTAAATGGCCATACTGCCCAAGGTAATTTATAGATTCAATGCCATCCCCATCAAGCTACCAATGAGTTTCTTCACAGAATTGGAAAAAACTGCTTTAAAGTTCATATGGAACCAAAAAAGAGCCCAAATCTCCAAGACAATCCTAAATCAAAAGAACAAAGCTGGAGGCATCACGCTACCTAACTTCAAACTATACTACAAGGCTACAGTAACCAAAACAGCATGGTAGTGGTACCAAAACAGAGAGATAGTCCAACGGAACAGAGCAGAGTCCTCAAAAATAACACCACACGTCTACAGCCATCTGATCTTTGACAAGCCTGAGAAAAACAAGAAATGGGGAAAGGATTCCCTATTTAATAAATGGTGCTGGGAAAATTGGCTAGCCATAAGTAGAAAGCTGAAACTGGATCCTTTCCTTACTCCTTATATGAAAATTAATTCAAGATGGATTAGAGACTTAAATGTTAGACCTAATACCATAAAAACCCTAGAAGAAAACCTAGGTAATACCATTCAGGACATAGGCATGGGCAAGGACTTCATGTCTAAAACACCAAAAGCAACAGCAGCAAAAGCCAAAGTTGACAAATGGGATCTAATTAAACTAAGGAGCTTCTGCACAGCAAAAGAAACTACCATCGGAGTGAACAGGCAACCCACAGAGTGGGAGAAAATTTTTGCAATCTACTCATCGACAAAGGGCTAATATCCAGAAACTACAAAGAACTGAAACAAATATACAAGAAAAAACCAAACAACCCCATCAAAAAGTGGGCAAAGGATATGAAGAGACATTTCTCAAAAGAAGACATTCATACAGCCAACAGACACATGAAAAAATGCTCATCATCCCTGGTCATCAGAGAAATGCAAATCAAAACCACAATGAGATACCATCTCACACCAGTTAGAATGGCAATCATTAAAAAATCAGGAAACAGCAGGTGTTGGAGAGGATGTGGAGAAATAGGAACACTTTTACACTGTTGGTGGGATTGTAAACTAGTTCAACCGTTATGGAAAACAGTATGGCAATTCCTCAAGGATCTAGAACTAGAAGTACCATATGACCCAGCCATCCCACTACTGGGTATATACCCAAAGGATTATAAATCATGCTGCTATAAAGACACATGCACACGTATGTTTATTGTGGCACTATTCACAATAGCAAAGACTTGGAATCAACCCAAATGTCCATCTGTGACAGACTGGATTAAGAAAATGTGGCACATATACACCATGGAATACTATGCAGCCATAAACAAGGATGAGTTTGTGTCCTTTGTAGGGACATGGATGCAGCTGGAAACCATCATTCTCAGCAAAGTATTGCAAGAACAGAAAACCAAACACTGCATGTTCTCACTCATAGGTGGGAACTGAACAATGTGATCACTTGGACTCAGGAAGGGGAACATCACACACCGGGGCCTATCATTGGGTGGGGGAGGAGGGAGGGATTGCATTGGGAGTTATACCTGATGTAAATGACGAGCTGTTGGGTCCTGACAAGTTGATGGGTGCTGACGAGTTGATGGGTGCAGCACACCAACATGGCACAAGTATACATATGTAACCAACCTGCACGTTATGCACATGTACCATAGAACTTAAAGTATAATAAAAATAAAATAAAAAAAATAAAGGCACATGTGGGTAAAATTGGCAGATGGGGACTTGAACTTGTACTGGAATTGCATTTTGATTTTACTTTTCCAGCTTTTTTTTTTTTTTTTTTTTTTTAAATCATAGTAGGCCAGTGTTAAGCAGATTTGATAGAATAGGAAAATAAAGAGAAACACAAGAATGAAAAATAAGTGATAATGTTTTTTCATATAGAGCATCTCTTGGTTTTGAAATTTTTGGAAACCTTTACTGAATACCTTCAGGACTCAGTAAAGTACAGTTTAACCTGTTATTCAAAACCTTCCATAGCTTAACCTATGTCTACTTACTACTCTTATTTTCTGTCACAACCCTGTTCATATTTTTCTCTTTAGCAATAGGCAACTGTCAAAAAGTTCATTTTATTTCGTGTTTCATTGCCTTTGCTTATATTCTTCCTATATTACATGGTAAAATTATTTTTTATGCTTTAAAACTTACCTGATTAATCAGCATTACAGGGAGGTTTTTTCACCATCCCTCCTTATTCACTGTTGCTCACCTTTGTCAATGAAAAGTCAAAGAGCAGACTGCAAAGCAGAAAGACAAGGCATTTACTCGGGTCTTAAGAATTGCAATTCAGGAGACACAGACTCAGCTAAAAGCCAAATTGTGTTCTGAATAAAGGAGAGGTAGTAGGAATTTTTAAAAACATGCTGAAGGTGATTACACAAGTTATTTCAGAAGAATGATCATTAATGGAGGTAGCTGGCTTAGTACATGAGTCCATAGTTCATTGGTTGTCGTTGTTCGTAAGTTGTAGTGCTGATGAAATGTAGCTGTTTTTCAAGATGTTGTGGTCATGGTGATTTGGCCCAGTTAAAAGGTTCAAGGCAAGTTCCTGTTTTGCAAGGTTGCAGATTGTGCAGGTAGTCCTTCTTAGAAAGGCTTGCCAACTCCATGTTAGAGCCCTGAGTCATAGCGAGGCTGCTACAGGAAAGGGGTCTTGATTCACAGAGTAAAGTGAAAGCAAGTTTATTAGAGCTGCAAAGAAAGAAAAGAATGGCTGCTTTGTAGGCAGAGCAGCTCCAAGGACTGCTGATTGGCTTTTTTTATGGTTATTGCTTGATCATATGCTAAACAAGGGGTGGATCATTCATGAATCTTCCAGGAAAGGGATGGGCAATTCCCAGAAGTGAGGGTTCCTCCCCTTTTAGATAATATAAACTCACTTCTGGATATTACCATGGCATTTGTAAACTGTCATAGTGCTGGTGGGAGTGTCTTTTAGCATGTTAATACATTCTGATTAGTGTATAATGAGCAATGAGAATGATCGGAGGTAACTTTTGTCACCGTATTGGTTCTGGTGGGTTTCGGTTGGCTTCTTTACCACATCTTATTTTATCAGTAGGATCTTTGTGACCCGTATCTTGTGCCAATCTCATATCTCATCCTGTGACTAAGGATGTCTAATCTCCTGTTGGTCTTCTCCTTTAGGTCTCAGTAGTCTGTATGTTTTCCAGGAAGTCTTTCTAGATGACTATGTCTAGGTTAGGTGTGGCTCTGGTGAATACATTGCACATGTGTCCTTGCCTCATCATAATATCATTTTCTGTGTTCCACTTATTTACTTGTCTGTATTCTCAACTAGACTCTATGCTACTTGATGGAGGGAATCATGTTTGTATTTGGTATTTGTGTGATGTTGTGAAATATATATTAGTTCTTCATTGTTTCCTGGCATATAACTCCTAAAATCTTCAGAATCTTCACAACAGTGTATCTTTTTGTGTGCTAATAGGTTGATGGATGGCTGGCAGTCCCTGGTTAGCTTCAGGATGGGGGCTGGTTACTGGAAAGACTAGAGAAGCATTAAAAGTTTGGGACTTTCAACCCTACCCCACAACCTCTGGGGAACAGAGAGAGGTTGAAGATCAAGTTGATTACTAATGGTCAATGATTTAATCAGTCATACCTACAAAATGAAGCTTCCATAAAAACCCCAAAGAAGTAGGTTCAGGGAGTTTGCAGATAGCTGCACACATGTTGGATTCCAGGAAGGTGAACAAGAACACAACCACATGTCAGGAGGGTGGTGCACTTCGACTCCATCAGAAGAGAAGCTACTGTGCTCTAGATCCTTCCAGACCTTGCCCCGTGTATCTCTTCATCTGACTGTTTATTTGTATCCTTTAAAATATTTCTTGCAATAAACTAGTAAATGTAAGTGTTTCTTTCAGTTCTGTGAGCTCCTGAAGAACATTAATTGAACCCAAGGAGGGGGCTGTGGAAACTCTGATTTATAGCCAGTTGGTCAGAAGCACAGGCAAAATAACAGTTGGGTCTCAAATGGCATCGGAAATGGGGCTCAGTCTTGTGGGGTCAACCTGTGTGATCTGATGCCATCTCCAGGCAAGTAGTGTCAGAATGGAATTGAATTAGAGTACACTCAGGTGCCTTCTACTGCTGAACTGATTGCTCACTTGCTGATGTGGAGACACAAACAGCGTCAGAAGCATGTTGTGAGAGTACAATAGGAAAAACCAAGTTTTTTTTTCCTGCTTATTTATTTAGCCTCCACCCTGCATTTTGTTTACAGACACCAACATAATTACTGGAACATAATAGGAGCTGAATACGTATTTGTAAAATTAGTGAGACAGAATTTTATCTAGCTCTCTTACATACCCCGAGAACCTAGCACTGGGCTTAACGTAACAAATGTGTGTTGAATTTAATTGTAACAAACTTATACATTCCATTCTAGTAGTATAAAAAGACAGGAAACCGGATTCGACTACTAAGTCTTTAAAAGAACAAAATATAGACCATTTAACCTAATTCTCTCTCTCTCCCTCCTCCCACACCTTGTTTGTCTCCTCTCTCTCTCTTTTCCCCAGTTTCTCTTCTCCCTGCTTCCCTCTCTCATTATGAACCATCGACAGTGTGCTCTGTCATGCACAGAAAAATCTTAAAAGGAAGTAAATACAAGTAGAATAGTATTGTAAATTAAGTGTAGCCTAAATCTGCCTCCTAACATATTTTAAGCTCAGGCTAAAGGTTTCACCTTAGTACTGTAACCTAACTGGATGTGTAAACAGACTATAACCTACTCTTGTAACAAGTAACTTGAGCCTCAGCCAATCACAGAAGCCATGCTTCAACCACTCACAGGCAGCCAGATGCTCAAACCCTGTTTGAATAAGGCCAACACTGAGCTGTAATCAATCTGGCTGTTTCTGTTCCTCACTTCCCTTTTTCTGTCCATAAATCCTCTATCATCTTGCAGCAGTGCTGAGGTCCTCTGAACATATTCAGGTTGTAGGGGATGGGGGGCTACCGGATTCACAAATTATTGTTTGCTTTGTTAAACTCTGTTAAGTATGGTTTGTCTAAACCTTTTCTTTTATCAGTATTTGTTTGTACACTTTGTATATTTCAGGAATTATTAGGACACATAAACATGAATAGATGCAGTCCTTTCCAAGTATAATCTGGTGGATGGAAGTACACCTAGGACAATAACTCAACCCAGATATAAAGTAATGAAATGGTTGGGAGTCAATATCAACAGCATATAACTCCATGTTTAAATGTCTTTAACTGTGGCATTGGGAAACAGATATTTCATTTAGTTATTTTTTGTTTTTAGTTTTTAATTTTTGTGGGCACATCATAGATGTATGTGTTTATAGGGTACATGAGATGTTTTAATACAGGCATTCAATGTAAAATAAGCATATCATGGAGAATGGGGTATCCATTCACTACAAGCATTTATCCTTTGAGTTAAAAACAATCCAGTTATACTCTTTATTTAAAAATGTACCATTAAATTATTACTGACTATAGTAATCCTGTTGTGCCATCAAATAGTAAGTTAGAAACATGAAGTTTTCTAACTTTTTTTTTTTTTTTTATCTATTACTGAAACAGGAGAGTAGCCTGATCTCTGTCACAGGACATGCAACAGGGGTGTGGCTCGCCGATTTGGTCTCTGCTCACCAGTTCGCCCTGCTGCTCAAACCCCTTGTGATACAGGGAGCATGCAAAAGGGCAGGTGCAGAGTCTGGGGTGAGTGCTTTGGGCTCCAGCCCTGAGGTAGTGTCAAGGGTGGGTGTCTGCAACCCCAGTATTACAAAGCGCTTTCAGCTTTGCCGTCTGCAGATGGCTTGAGTGTTAAACCAGCTCATTGAACCCTCTGCCTTTTCACAAGGGCATAGGGCCAATGTGATAGGTTTTCTGTATCCTGAGCTCTTGCCTGGCATCCAGGAAAAATTGGGTCACATGTGGGCTTGAATGAATGAATGCAAGGTTTTGTTGAGCGATGGAGGTGGCTTTCAGCGGGACGGATGGGGAACTGGAAGTGGGGGATAGAGTGGGAAGGTGATCTTCCCTTGGAGTACGGCCACCCAGCAACCAGACTCCTCTCCAACTACCTCCAGCTGAACTCCTCAGCATACAGATGTTCCACCTCTTCTCTCTTTCTCATTCCGCCATCTGTCTGCTGTTCTGCTGGCTTGGTGGTCAGCTAGTCTGCTGATGTGTTTGTCCCCTTCTGGAGCCTGGGGTTTGGGGTTTATATGGATGCAGGATAGGAGCTGTGGTGGACCCAAAGGCAACTTTTGGGAGGGAAAATAGGAATGCTGGTCCTCATTTAGGGCTCTGGGTCTTCAGATTCAAGGGTGCGGCCTTTGCCCGGTATCTGTCCTCTTCTACCCAGTATTTCCCTGTCACCTGTCCCTATCATTAACAATCTCCATCTCCTGCACCTACTACCCTTCCCAGCTGCTGGTGACCATCCTTCTACTGTTTATGTCCATGAATTCAATTGTTTTAATTTTTGGATCTCACAAGTAAGTGAGGAGATGTAATGTTTGTTTTTCTATGTCTGGCTTACTTTACTTTACATAATGGTTTCTAGTTCCATACAAGTTGTTGCAAATGACTGGATCTTATTTTTTTTTTTTGGCTGAATATACTCCGCTGTGTCTATGGACCACATTTTTAAAATCCACATTTTCTAATCTGTTGATGGACACTTAGGTTGCTTCCAAATCTTAGCGATTGTAAACAATGATTCAGCAAACATAGGATGCAGTTATCTCTTCAATATACTGATTTCTCTTCTTTTGGGTATATGCCCAGCAGTTGGATTGCTGAGTCATGTGGTAGCTCAATTTTTAGATTTTTTGAGGAACTTCCAAACTGTTCTCCATAGTGGTTGCACTAATTATATTCCCACCAACAGTGTACAAGGGTTCCCTTTTCTCCACATCCTCACCAGCATTTGTTGTTGCCTGTCTTTTGGATATAAGCCATTTTAACTGGAGTGAGGTGATACTGTAGTTTTGATTAGCATTTCTCTGATGATCAGTGATGTTGAGAACCTTGTCATATGCCTGTTTGTCATTTGTGTTTCTTTTTTTGAGAAATGCCTATTCACATCTTACGTCCATTTTTTAATTGGATTATTGGACTTTTTTCCTATGGAGTTGTTTAAATTCCTTATATATTCTAGTTATTAACCCCTTGTCAGATGGGTAGCATGCAAATATTATCTTCCATTCTGTGAATTGTCTCTACACTTTGTTGCATCCTTTGCTCTGTAGAAGCTTTTTTTTTTTTTTTTTTTTTTTTTATACTTTAAGCACTAGGGTACATGTGCATAACGTGCAGGTTTGTTACATATGTATACCTGTGCCATGTTGGTGTGCTGCACACATCAACTCCGTCAGCACCCATCAATTCATCATTTATATCAGGTATAACTCCCCAGTGCAATCCCTTCCTCCTCCCCCCTCCCCATGATAGGCCCCAATGTGTGATGTTCCCCTTCCCGAGTCCAAGTGAGCTCATTGTTCAGTTCCCACCTATGAGTGAGAACATGCGGTGTTTGGTTTTCTCTTCTTGTGATAGTTTGCTAAGAATGATGGTTTCCAGCTGCATCCATGTCCCTACAAAGGACGCAAACTCATCCTTTTTTATGGCTGCATAGTATTCCATGGTGTATATGTGCCACATTTTGTAGAAGCTTTTTAACTTGATGTGATCCCATTTGTCCATTGTTGCTTTGGTTGCGCTTGTGGGGTATTGCTCAAAAAATTTTTGCCCAGATCATTGTTCTGGAGATTTTACCCAATATTTTCTTGTAGCAGTTTCATAGTTTGAGGTCTTAGATTTTAAGTCTTTAATCCATTTTGATTTTATCTTCGTATATGGTGAGAGGTAGGGGTCTAGTTTCATTCTTCTGCATATGGAATCCATTTCCCATTTTTTGAAGAGACTGTTTTTTCCCCAGTATATATTCTTGGCACTTTTGTTGAAAATGAGTTCACTGTAGGTGTGTGGATTTGTTTCTGGGTTCTCTATTTGTTTTCTGGGTCGTCTTCTTTTCTTCTTCTTCCTTCTTCCTTCTTTCTTCTTCTTCTTTCTTCTCCTCCTCCTCCTCCTCCTCCTTTTCCTCCTTCTCCTTCTCCTCCTCCTCCTCACATTACATTTAGCTCAGCTTTTGCAATGAGAAAGAAGATTCCCTTTTGCGTTAGGACTGGACAGCTCAGTCCAAACTCTTTCTTACGTGTTTGTCCCAGATACCTCCTTCTTATTGGGGAGATTATCACTGATTACTTCTATAATAACATTGCCCTCACCCCAAACCCCTCTTTCCCAATTTCCCTGCCTTATTATTTATTCATATACACATGGTCAACAAGCACATGAAAACATTCTCAACATTATTGTGAAATGTAGATGAAAATCCAGTAAGATACCATTTTACACTCACTTTAATGACTCTTATCAAAGAGACAGATAGTTCCAAGTGTAGATAAGGAGATGGATAAGCTAGAATCATTATATGTTGCTGGCAATAATGCAAAATGATACAGTCACCTTGAAAAACAATTTGACATAACTTGGAATAGTTACACATAAACTTACTATACAACTCAGAAATTCTACCCCTCGGAATGTACTTGAGAAAAATGAAAATTTATATTCATATGAATTTTATATATGAATGTTATAGCAACATTACTCAAATTGGGTAAAAACTTGGCCAACTGGTGAATGGATGAAAAAATGTGGTATATCACTACAATGGAATATTAAGAAAATAAAACAGAAGTACTGATGTATGCTACAACATGGATGAATTTCAGAAACATTATGCTAAGTAAAAGAAGCCTAATGTGAAAGACTAATACTGATTTCATAAAATCGTTTGTATGAAATATCCAGAAGTAAAATCTTTAGACACAGAAATCAGACCAGTAGTCAACTGGGTATGGGAGTGAATGATAACATTAACTGCAAGTGGGAACTGACTAAGAGAGTTAGTCTTAGAGTCAGTCTTAGTGGGAATTTTGGGGGGTAATGAACATATTCTGAAAATACATTGTTGTCATGGCTACATAACTCAATATACTTAGTTATATACTTTCAATGGGTGAATTTTATGATGTATACATTATGCCACAATGAAGCATCAAAAATGGAGTTTTATTCTTACTATAATTTATAGGCAACAACATGGTCAAACTACAGTCTTCTTTCTTGCATTAGATTGTATATTTGGTTTAATTATTTTTCTAGCATAAATAGTAAGTACTTCTCTTTTTTTTTTTCTGGGTGTTTATGTTTATAAATATTAGGTACTCTCTACTCCATTAGGGAACACTGTTCTATAATTTAAAAAAAAAATCCTTTCTGAAATGTTTGCTTGAAGGCCCTGAATTAATATTTGCACATGTGCATATTTGCATATCAGTTAAAAATGTAAATTATATTTGGTAAAGTAACTGGTTGTTTGGGGAAATATAAAAAGATGTTGGACTAAGTATGTTGGCTTATTTATTTAGTCTTTGATCACCAAATATGTACTTATTGAGTTTCTATTTTGTGCAATAGAGGCATACAAATTTTAAAGCTAGAAGGAAAGGCAAGAATGATTTGATTGACTTCAACTTATCAAAAATAATAAAACTGAGTCAAATGACTTGTCCAGTGCAAAACCCTAAATGACAAAATCAGAGCAGGTTCTGGTTGTTCCCATTCTTCCTATTACCGTTGTGATAAGTGCTCTGTTCATGAGAATTTACCAGAAATTTGACAAGTTAGTAGATTAAAAATCATATTTAATCACTGTCATTTTAGGACTAACTCTTATGTACATACGGTCAGTATTTGTGTCACTGAAGAAGGCTTTGGGTGAGCTAAGGGACTGTGGGAAATTTACTGATAACAAACTGTTTTTATACTGAGAAAGGAAAGCATTCTAAACCTTGTCACATACTTCTTCCACATTAGCTTACAATGTGATTTTATCTCTTTTAGCTGTAAATATTATTAAAAGGACTTGAAACTGACAAGCCTCCTTGACAGTAGTTTATGAAATTTGATTAAGCATTTATTGATTAGCAAAGCAAACTGCATACATCATTTCAAAGTAAATCATTCTACAGTTTTATAACTGTTAAATGTAGCCCAGACATATAAATCCCCTAATTTATGTATTCTACACTTAAACGTATAAGATCAAAGCATGTTGCATCTTCACCTTACAAATAACAAAACTGAACTTTTTTTCTTATGTTGGAAATCAAGTTTTTGTCAATTTCCATGTTTTCACTAGGCTGAGGGGAGAGAGGAGAATGGCGGCCTACTTAATACAGATTGGACATTTGTCCAGCAGCTATAAAACAGGTGAATAATAGATTTTTGGAGACTTTTATCCTAAATATACTTAAAGTGAATTACAAGTAAAATGTAATTGTTTTGTAACTGCATCACACCGGTCTGGTTCAGTATTTATGTAACAAAGTTATAGGTGGTTTTCTAGTTGCCATGGACTCTCAAGTTGAAGGTCATAGAACCTGAGAATGCCCAGATAAACCAAGCATGCAACCATAGAGGAAACCTAAGTGATCGGATCACATAATGGTAACAGAATTAAGAAGTGAATCCTGGTAAGGTCCAGGATCCAATCAGATTGAGCCCTAATGTCGCCCTGTAACAGTGCCCAGGCAGGTCATGCTTCTGGATAACACTTGATTGCCAGATTCAATCAGATCATACCTGATTGCTCTATCCTTCTAAAACTTGACCCAGGCTAAATTTTTATAATTTATCTTATTATTATTTTTGAGATGGAGTCTCACTCTGTTGCCCAGGCTGGAGTGCAGTGGCGCAATCTCAGCTCACTCCAACCTCCGCCTCCAGGGTTCATGCCATTCTCTGGCCTCAGCCTCCCGAGTAGCTGAGACTACAGGTGCTCACCACTACGCCTGGCTAATTTTTTGTATTTTTAGTCGAGACAGGACTTCACCGCGTTAGCGGGGATGGTCTCGATCTCCTGACCTCATGATAAGCCCACCTCGCCCTCCCAAAGTGCTGGGATTACAGGCGTGAGCCACCGCGGCCGGCTGATTTATCTTATTTTTTAAAACTTCCTTTGATTTCTGATGGTCAATTTCTGTTATTAAGAAATAAGAACTATTGGCTATTTTCTGTTGACTGACCCTCACCTCCTACGGTGGCAAAATCATAATCCTCCAAGAAGATCAATTATCTCCGTCTTTGAGTGGATCATCCACTAGAAACTACATTGATGTCAAAATTCATGTCATGCTTCCAAAATATGTTTGTTAAAAGACTTTACCATTGAACTCAGTTATATAAGAGAGTGATTTTTAATATTAAGTTCATATATACTGTATAATCATTTATTAATAAATATTAATAAAACCTTTAATATGCCAGGATTTTACTATGTATTGAGAAACAATGATTAAAAAACAGAGTCATTTTCTGCTGTAATGAAGTTTAAAATATCAGATAGGCAAACTTTTATATTTATACTATAAACAATTATAGTAAGATAATTGATAAGTCCTGAGCTAACTAAAACTATATGAGTTTTGTGGTCTCTACTGTTGAGTTTATTAAAAATTGTTTAGACTTTCATGGATATAATTTTTATTATGTTGATAGGGAAAATAGCATTTGTGGTATGACATTTAAAAAAAAATTCACTGTAGTATTTCTGGTATCTTATTCTCTGAATCCTTGCCATACTACTATCAGAGGAGTCTGTTTTCTCTCCCTATGAACTTGGAAGGGGTTATATCTTCTCTGACCAAAAGAGTATAGCAGAAATGGTACTAGAAATGATACTGTGGAACTTCCATGGGTGGATCTAAAAATTATACAGCTTCCAAATGGTTGTCTCTTGGGATGTTTGCCATTCCTCACCATGTTGTGAGGAAGCCCAGGACGAACGGAGGGTCATGTGTATATGTTTCGGTTGCCAGCCTCATCAAAAGACTCGGCTGATAGCTAGTATCCACTCTGAGATGTATGAGTAAGCAAGCTTCAGATGATTATAGACCTCAGCCTTCAAGCCACCTCAGTTGATGCTTAGTGAGCCAGAGACCAGCTATCCCTTTAGTAGCCCTGCCCAAATTGCACATTTGTGAGCAAAATAAATGCTTTTAGAATTTGAAGCCATTAAGTTTGGAGATCTTGTGTGTGTATGTACAAAAAAATATAGGTGCAGCAAAGCGTCTCCATATCTAAATTTTGGTTTATAAGAATATCTTTTATAGTTCTGTATAGTGAGAGAACAATGTGTCTTGAAAATTGATCACTTGTACTTGCCTAGATTTACCACTCCAAGTTCATTTCCTTTTTGTTTTACATGTACTGTTTACATACTAGTGAAACGTAGCTTCTCGCTTTCATTTTTTGCTTGTTCATTCCAGATATATTTATTTGATTTTTGTGGTATCTACTATGTGCTAATTGTTTTACTAGAGACTAGTTTTCTCTGAATACACTTTTTTCTCAGCTCTCCATTTTTGCACGTATTGTTCCTTTGGTCCGAAAACCTTTCTCAAACTCTCACAGAAGTCTCTGGAAGGACTTCAGCTCCCTTCCAGAACCAGTTCCAATGTCAGCGTTATTGTGAAGCCTTTCTTTACTTCACTGGTAGTTGCTGTGTCTCTCTTATATTCAGAACACTATACATATCTCTGTTATAGGTCTTACAAAGAATTTTAATTCTCAGTTTTAGCCTAACTCCTCCACTGGATCTTGAGCTCTTAGAGGTTAGGCACAAATGTCTGTCTATCTATGAATCCTCCTGCACTTTATACCATAGTGTCAGTAACATATTAGTTTCATGATACATGATGGTCAAATATTGTTAAAAGATGCTTATTGATTAAGCATTGTATTTTCTAATGCTTTGTTCATTTTTACTATTTTGAATACTTTATATGGGACTACTGTTGCACACATGATAATAGCAATTATGTCATTTGCTCATACTGAGCTGAAATAACAAATTTCATATATGCCACCATGTACCTATAAGGTAGTAATAGCTTTCGAGTATAGTCAGCTTTACCCTTATTTTAACAACCTGCTGGAAGATTAAAGATTTAATTGCTTATTTCTAAACTTCAGACTTTTTTTAAGCTTTAGACATGGTCCCATATAAAAGAATTTTCATTAGCCTATGTACTGCAACAATGAAAACAAGTCTCCTTTATGTGCAGCTAAGAAATATTCTTTTAAAAAAGGTTAAGAACATTTTCTGCTTAATAGGATGCTTCATCCAGATAAAACTGTGTGATTGTTAATAGTACTCTTCTATTTAATCATAAGGGCCTTTTGTATTAGGAGCTGAACTGTGATCATTTACTAAGCTATGGTTTACTGGAGCCAAGAAAGATTTGGAAGACCTTCTCTTTTATCTTTTCTATTTCAAAGCTTAAGTACAGGTACCTTATGTACTTTTTAGTTGCTTACATTCTAAAAGGGCTCATTAAGGAACAATGCCATAAAATCAATGATGTTAGAGTTTCAGCTTTGTGAGTATGACCTTTGCCAGACTTGTAGAAAACCTGAGGGCTTTTTAGGGCGAGCTTCCTAAAGTGCAAGTGTTACTCAAATTGGTGCCTGTGGGGAAGAGAGTGAAAAAAATAAATAAAATGACTAATTAAGACTTTGCAAAACAACTTCACTTGTCCATTTAATCATTTTACCTAGGATCAGCTCCATTCTCAAATAATTAAAACGTATTCCTTTAAACAGTGGACTGTACTTTATGTTTCACAGAGATACGTCTAAAATGTATTGTGCATTCCTTTGCTCTATTAAAGAGAGCATAGTGCATAGAATACAAACTTTCTCCATGACATGATGACATCATTTTGAACATCCAATGGTATAAAATTCTGTGAGGCAGAATTGTCATCAGTGCTATTGAGCTTCTTGCCCCTAGATTAAATTATCCTAGATTGCTTTATTGTGCTTTAATTCTCTTGTCTCACTCCTTAAAAGCAGTTGTCCCAGCTCAGTGCTGCTGCTTTTAGCAGCCTTCCCCCAACACTCCTCCACCTCTCACTTTCTCAATGATGCTCTGTAACTATAACTTTGCAGTGACAAAGTCCTGAATTTCAATATTTAGTAGCTATTGCTTGGCCTCTGTAACTCTCATTTTGGGAGGCTAATGGTAGTACCTCCTTCAAGGACTATAGTGAGAACCAAATTAAAAATGCACATGAAGCATGGAACTTTAAGCTATAATTTATTTAACTGCCTGTGGTAGCTTAGTAACAATAAAAGATACCAAAAGAAACAAGGTGTCTAACCTTATTAAACAAGGAACTTGAATTTTAAATATAATTTTTAAGTTAAAAAATGTTTTCCAGGGGGAACATTTATTGCTTTTCTATGTCAGAATGTTTGTAGGGGTTTAGAGTTACTTTTCACTAATATTTAATGATGTTTAGGAGAGTTGAGGATTACAGAGCTTGGCAGAAAAGTGAGTAGTATTGTATTTTTATATACTGAATTTACAGAAAAATGGGAAAGCTTATATAAATAAAAATTTTTAACTATTGAAGGAAATTGCTATTAATAGTACTAATATTTTTTAATATTTAGTGAATAATACTGTAAATGAGTATAATGTTAGAATACATTTTCCTTAGTTTATCTGTATAAGTTTTACAATTCAGTATCATTTTTAATTTTTCCTTAGCTTTCTCCAGTGAGTCAGGTGCCATATCTTGTGTATTTTACCTGTGTATTGTCTTCTGTTCTCTTTTTCATTCTCTGTCATCTCTCAGGAAAGAAAGATGAGCATTTTCCATATATAACATCGTACTTCATAATTCATCTACCTGCTGTTTCTTAGTCTCGCCTCCAGGTTCTTCAAAAAGTTCTCAGCAGATTGATCTTCCTAAGCTTAATAATGCCACTTTATTGCCGAAAACCTTTGATTGGTTCTCTAATGTTTTTGCTGCTTCGATTTAAACATTCAGAAATAAAGTGTATAATATGATATTTTAATGAATATCTAATTTTCTAAAAATAGTCTTTTAACTATTTTATAAGGTGCATAATTTGTCTTCCCAACTAATACTGTAGGTGGTTGGTGGTTTGTTTTTTTGAGTCAGAGTTTTGCTCTTGTTGTCCAGGCTGGAATGCAATGGTGCAATCTTGGCTCACTGCAACCTCTGCCTCCCAGGTTCAAGCGATTCTCCTCTCTCAGCCTACTGACTAGCTGGGATCACAGGCGCATGCCACCACACCTGGCTAATTTTTGAATTTTAATATAGATGGGGTTTCATCATATTGGTCAGGCTGGTCTCGAACTCCTGACCTCAGGTGATTCACCCGCCTCAACCTCCCAAAGTGCTGGGATTACAGGCATGAGCCACTGTGCCTGGCTACTGTAGGTTTTGATGTTACTGCCTGTGCTTTGATATTGCATTGGCATTTTGTACTCAACTCTGTGCTGCCTACGATAATGACAGGTGCTTAACTAATGGTGAGTAGTTTTAAAATAGAGGGAAAAATATAAAAAGTTTGGATAGAGAGAAAAAAAGTAAGTGTGGGAGGTAAAACAGTTCTTGGTTTTAATATCATAAGATTGCTCCTAAATTTGGTCCTACGAAGTGTTCCAGGAATTTGCATTCTAGCCCAACATTTCCTAATTGAAGGACTTTGGGAACCTAAAATGAATTTGAGAAAGGTCAGTTTTTAGTTGCTCATAGCCACCTACCTTTCCTTGCTCACACCTTTATTGCTGACATTCAGCATAATGTGAAGAATATCTAATTAAGAGTCCTTTTTGGCAAGTCACCTTTAGATTCCTATATTTTATTTGTCCCCTAGCATCTATTTGAAGTGCCACCACCTTGGAACCTTGAAGGTATATGATCTTTATTATAATGTCCACTGTCCAAGGAAATAAGTGTTCTAAAATAAAAGGCAGTATGACAAAAAGTATTAGGACTTCCTCCCTCCCATAAGATCAACGCTCATAATCTTCAGGACGTATCTTTTCCTGGCCTTTATTTTCTGGCTAGAGTATTAGCATAGACATTACACATTTATAACTCAATTACTCAAGGCTCTTTCAGCCTGAAATTTCTTATGCCAACATGATTTGGTGGTTTACATCTAGTCATTAAAGTTTGAGGGGATGGGTTGATACTGAGTGAATCAAAGTTTATCTGATAATCCTTAAGAGCAAATTAGAAAGCCCTGCATTCATCTAAGGAGGGTTTTGTTCTAGGATCACATCTCAAATGGAAAGCTCCCAGGTGATTCCGAGGGGGATGTTGTCATAGTACAATTTATTTTTGAGAGGTATAGTTGATAGAACTGAAATAACTAAGTATCACTGGCATTTTGCTAAAATAGCCAGGGGAATCAGAGAATCAAGGTAATGAGAAAAAAGATGCATGCTTGTTTTGAATTCTAATGAGATCGCCTTTTTGTTCTAATGATTTCTGTGGAGATTGCTTGAAAAAGTATATGATTCCTTTACTACAGACTTATTTTGTCTAAAGATATCAGAAAATTTATGATATTTTTGTCTTCTAAAAATAAATTTTGCTTTTAAGAAGCAAAATACAAAGCAGATATATAGTTAAATATTGACAAAATCTGGACACATTTAGATGTGATTTTTAAACATATCTGGCCGGACACCCTATCCTTAACTATGCTGGTATTTGATTTGATATGATATTGACCAAAATGGATCTCGAGTCATCATAATTGGATAGCAGCAACTCAAAGTAGTCAAAGCTCATTTTCTGTGAAGTCATTCTTTGTCCTCTTCCTTCATCCCCAAAGTTGATCATCATCAAGAGTCCAAATCTTGAAACTATTCAGTGAGTTCAGTGATCTTGACACAAACACTGCCAAGCAGCTTAGGGCTTATTTAAATCCTTCAGACATACTCCCCAGTTTAGACTGATATTTTAATACCAAACATCATTATAGACAAGAACTATGAGTTTGCTGAAGGAATCTGAAGAATGAAGAACAATCAGAAGTGACCAGCAAATATCTTTTTTAAACTGACAGTTTGTTCTTAAAATTAGGCCTTGTGTATATAATGTTTAGTGATTTCATGTATACCCCAATATTAATAATGACAGCACTTTGCCGTTATAACAGGAGAACAGTCCAATTATACCTGTTTTTATGATATTATTTTTGTGGTGACACCATAGAAATCCCTGTGAGCATTATAGTTATATTGAATTTCATTATGTTTAAACTGATGTGGCCATACATAATCTTAGGAAGAGTATATTCTGGCTAACTTACTAGAAATTGAGAAAAATCAAGATTATATTTAAAGACTAGTAACAGTGGAAATGCCACAAAAATGATGTTTGAGGATCTGGTTTGTGACACAAGATACACAATCAGAAAAAGATGGCTAGTCATGAATAATTGTATGAAAAGAATGATGTGACATATGTTGTGGTTTTGAGGAGTTTAGCAAAAGCAATGAACACCATGAGCTGGTCTGATTAAGAGTGGTATAACAGAAGTGGGGCTTCACTGCGTAGAGTCCATATAAACATCCAGGGGAAGAAATAAACAACATTCTGGGCAAAGAGGCCACCCTATGGGGACGGACAGAGGGGTAATGTTCAAGGCATATACTCTAGTTGAAATACATATTTAGCACTGGGGTTGAAGAGGAAAATAAGGTTGAAAAAATAAGAGAATCAGATAGTAGAGGGATGTTACATTAGTTTACTAGGGCCACCATAGCAAAATACCACAGATTGGATGGCTAAAAGGGTATAGATGTATTTTTTCAGCGTTCTGAAGTCTAGAAGTCCAAGATCAAGGTGTCAGCAGGTTTTGCTTCTTCTGAGGCTGCTTTCCTTGGCTTACAGATGACTACTTTTTATTGTGTCCTCACATGGTCTTTCCTCTGTGCGTGCACATCCCTAGTGTCTCTTTTGCAAGTCCAAATTTCCTCTTCTTATAAGTACACCATTCAGACTGGATTAGGGCCCACCCTAATGGTGTAATTTTTATTTAAGTGCTTCTTTAAAGACTATGTCTCCAAGTACAGTAACATTTTGAGTTTTGGGGGTATTAGGACTTAAACATATGCATTTTGGGAGGACACAATTCAGCGCATAACAAATATGCATGTCGAGTTGATGAGGTTTCAGAGAAAGAATTAGTGACCTGGGATCTAGCTCTATCTGGGCCATTCCTTTTCTGTGTGGCCTTTGGTGCACTATGAAACCATTTTAATCCTACACAAAAAATGAAAGAGTTGAACTGAAAATCTACAAAGTTTTCCTAAGTAAAATTTTATATTTGGGGAAATTCCCCAAAATATTAGAATAGGTCATATAACCCATAAGTCATTTGCTGTCACAAATCATCTTATTTATAGGCAATTACACCAGGAATACCTTCCAGAGCCCTGCTTTCCAAATTATTCCCAGGAACACTGGTGTATTGTGAGATATCAGCAGATACTGCCCAAAAAGAATTCTGAGGTTATAACAATTCAGGAAATTGGAGAAATTACTGTAAGGTGGGACTTCTTTGAGCCTTTTGGTAAGCCAGTGCATACCATGGAAGATATGGAAGCATGGTACAGGTGCATTCTCCTTTTCTCCTGATGGAATATCAGTGTCTTCAACCCCTACCTGTCAATTTGTACAACTAAGTTATTTTATTAGAATAGATACACCTGTTCTCTGTAGCCTGTTTTTCACTGTTCTCTGCAAAATTGGTTGCCAAGAACATTTTAAACAATTTAGGGAATGTCATTACAAGTACATTAAAAAAGTTCAAGTAAAAGTTAATCTTAACTCGGGCCAAGGAGATAGGAATCCAGGAGAGAATAAAATATTCCAATCGTCTCAATTATGTTGATTTTATGTAGTATAAGACTTCTATTCTTAGTCATATGACAGCCTGCAAGAGTATAGAAAATTCTCAGGGTGCTTAGAGGGCTCTCACCTAGTCTTTCCTTGTTGCTTGCTCACTCCCTTGGTTGGCATAGGGGCCGTGAGTGGGGCGAGGTCTTAACTTAGGCAAACCAGTTCTGAACCCATAGGAGCCTGATAACTGAAATGATTGAATTCCTAAGCTTCCTCTTCGCCTTCCCTTGAGGGATTTGAGAGGTAGACGGACATAATGTTTACAAATGAATTGATTTGTTCTGTATTGGTTCTTGGACTAGTAAATGAAAGTGGAACTTAAGATGGAAGAATTTGGCCAGGCACGATGACTCACGCCTGTAATTGCAGCACTTTGGGAGGCCGAAGCGGGCGGCTTACAAGGTCAGAAGACAGAGACCATCCTGGCTAAAACAGTGAAATCTCGTCTCTACTAAAAATATAAAAAATTAGCCGGGCGTGGTGGTGGGCGCCAGTAGTCCTAGCTACTCGGGAGGCTGAGGCAGGAGAATCATGTGAACCCAGGAGGTGGAGTTTGCATTGAGCCAAGGTCATGCCATTGCACTCCAGCCTGGGAGACAGGGGGAGACTATATCAAAAAAAAAAAAAGGTGGAAGAGTTCAATATCTTCTTATTGAGCTCGGCAGGAGTTCTTACTCTGGATAACTCTGTCTTTGAAAAGTTGATAGAATATACAGTAATTCCCAAGTATATCTGAGCACATCTTTCTCTATTCGTGTGGGTGTGGGTGTGTGGGTGTGTGGGAGGAAGAGAGGGAGAGAAAATTTTCTCTTCCTAGATAGACTTTATTTCTTAGAGCATCTTCACGTTCACAGCAAAATTGAGCATATAGTACAGAATTCTCATGTGTCCCCTCCCCTGCACTCCCAACACACAGAGGCACAGCACAGCCTGCCGGCAATTAATATCCACACCGGAGTGGTATATTTGATACATTCGTGGTTTTGTACATTCTGTGGGTTTCTTTGTAAATGTGGTTAGGTTTATTTATTCTATCAGTTTTAACTAATAAATAATGTAAAATAACATGTAGCCACCATTACAGTCTCATACAGAATAGGTTCATTGCCCTAAAAATCCTCTGTTCCACCCCTGAGAATTCTGTTTCTGCTGGTATTTACTGGGATTGCAACTGACTCATCCTGGAAGACGCTGTTCTAAAATAACTATGGCCTATATTATTGAATAGGTAAAAGCCTTGGCTCTGCTTTATTGAAGTCAGCAAAAGGATTCAAGCATTAAAAATACATGCTACTCTACTGTCTACCACAACTCCGTGACAGTGCAGCATGTGTCTCACTTTATACTTTGCTAATAATACACATAAATGGTTTAGGTGGCTTAGAGGCCTAAGCACCTAATTTATTGCTCACTCACATATGTTAGACACTTTAAAGGAAGCTTTACATACTTTTTCTGAAATGTGGGAGTGTGCGGCCCAAAGCTTCGTAGAGTTTGTATGCTCTCTTTTAAAACTGAATCTCATGGAGAATTTTAGTTGCAAGAGCACAGATGCTTCACCTGAGGCGCCCACACAGAGAGACATATGATGTGATCATGGAACATGCTGCAAGGAAATAACAGCGTTAATTTCCATCTTCAAAACTGGAGTCAGCATTTCAGAGTCTAGTCCTGATAAATATTAACATTTATGTACATGGGCATTTTTATTTTATATGAGTATCAAAAGAAGACACCAGCCTTCCTGAAACATACTGAAAGTATCTGCAATAGTTATAGCATATCTTTACAAAGTTTCAGTTCCAAAGTAAGAAAACCTTATGAATGAATGAGGAATATTTTCCCAGTAGAATTCAATCTTGAGTTTAAAAAGCTCAGTGGCATAATCTTAGATGAAGATGCTTGAGAGTACTTTCCCAAGCTACATGATACTGGGTAATATACTAACTTCTCTGATTTTTTTTGTCTTTGCTTATAAAAAGAGGAGATTGGACTAAATGATCTTTGTGTTATTCTATTCTTAACACATATTTTTGAACAATGCTCTGTAGAATAGTAACAGTGCTTTGAACGTCTTGCCTATGACAATTCCTCCCTAGCCTCTGTTCTCTTTCTTCTTCCCTATTTTCTTACCATTCTTCCTTCTCTTTTTATAAATATTTATGAAGCTTCTATACCAGGTTCTGGTAATGATATCGAATGCTGACAGCACAATGACAAATAAGACAAGGACCTTGATTTTGAAGAGCTTTTTAATTTAGTGAGAGGGACAAACAAGTGAATTGGAAATTACGATACAGAGAGAAAGGTGGTACCATGGTGATAAATACCATAGGAGGACACAGATGGGATACCTGACCTTCTCATAGAGTTTATAAAGGGAGACAGTCAACTAGTTTACAGCAGAATGGCTGAACCACTTACTAAAATAGTGAACCTTTTGTCCTGGTTGATAAGTGGACTCTGCTGCCAAGTGCTTCTGCAGATACCTTGGCTACCCAGGTTTCTCTCCAGAGACCTCCTTCCCACACCTGGCAATTACACTGCAACAAAGGGATTATCTCTGGACATGACAAACCTTCCAAAATTCAGTTCTAGCATTGTAAATTATGACCATTCTGATTAGTCCTGGGCAACGGTGCCACAATTATTAAATGTTTTGAATATCACCCCTGGTTCATAGACTCCCTCTTGGAGAACTAAGATATAAACAAATATTAGGAGGGAAGGAGAGAAGTGTTAGAGAAGATGAAATAATGTTCTAGACAAATCAATGTGCACAAAGGTCCATTGGTGAGAAAGCAGTTGGTATATTTAAGGAACTGAAAGTAGTTCAGTAGAACTGCAGCAGTGAGTAGTAGGAGGGAAGTGGTGGGAGAAAATTCTAGGGAAGTGGACAGGATCCAGATAACACAGTGCTTTCCAGTAAAGACTAAGTCATTTATACTGGTATTGTTTGTGTGTTTCTGAAGATGGCACTACTGTGTTTTAGTGGCGTTAGGGATTCTAGAAAAAAATACTACCGAAAAGCCTAGATATCAGCATTGTGCAGACATCTGCTACTTGTGATATGTGTACCAAAAATGGTGTTATAAGTTAGGACTGGTTACTATTCTGATACTTATTCATTATTTTCCAGGGTGTGCTAGAAGCACCAATATCTACTTTAATATCAAACAAATTACAGCATATAACTGCTGCGTCTCTCTTCCCGTTCTGTTAATCATTCCAGAAAGAAAGATGGCTGGCATCTGGAAAGTAGACAATAAATTATCTTTATATTTTAGCCATTTTGAATATGGTATTAATACTGTTTTGAGGAGTGAACTGTAAGAGCTATCTAGAATAAAGTTTGAAGACTGATCTTTTTAAGGGCCTCAGTATTATTAGTGTGTAACAAATGTTTAATAGGTAGATAAGTTGATGAATAAATAAATGAATGATAACCCTCAATAATCCTAACCCTCAAGTATAAGGTTGTATAAAGTGGGATTATTTTTTCCTTTTTTTTTTTTTTTTAAATTGAGACAGGGTCTTGCTCTGTTGTCCAGGATGGAGTGCAGTGACATGATGAGCTCAGCTCACTGCAACCTCCACCTGGCAGGCTCAAGTGATCTTCCCACCTCAGCCTCCCAAGTGACTGGGACCACAGGCGTGTGCCACCACACCTGGCTAATTTTTGTATTTTTTGTAGATAAGAGGTTTCACCATCTTTCCTACTCCGGAACTTAAGCAATCCATTAGCCTTGGCCTCCCAAAGTGCTTAGATTACAAACGTGAGTCAGTACATCTGGCCTTGTTCTCTTTTTTTGATATTTCCTTACCTATGGGGAAACCTCACTGACCTAACCACTCCCAGCATCTTTTTCTAATCTCTTCTGCTCCTTATTAGAAAGGGCAAGTGACTTATTGGTGAGTTTTGGAGGAATGACAAGACATGCATTGCCCACTAAATTCTCTTTATAACTATTGGATTCAGTTGCCACAAAGGAGCAAATCATCTTCTCTCATATTCCCTGTACAGGCTTTTTGTTAGGGGGAGGGAATGGGCAGGACAATGTTAAGAGAGACTTTCCCTGTTCCAATGCTTCATGTCTGGGTACCCACATTTATCCGATTTTGGAGTTTGTTATTGGAATACCTGCTTGACAGAATGTATTTGTCATATTTTGCAGTATCATCTTTTTTAGTGGTGTTAGAAATTCTAGAAAAAATACTACAGTCAACTAGTTTACAGTAGGATGGCTGAACCACTTATTAAAACAGTGAAACCTTTTGTCCTGGTTGATAAGTGGACTCTGCTCCCAAGTGCTTCTGCAGATACCTTGGCTACCCAGGTTTCTCTGCAGAGACCTCCTTCCCACACCTGGCAATTACACTGCAACAAAGGGATTATCTCTGGACATGACAAGCCTTCCAAAATTCAGTTCTAGCACTGTAGATTATGACCATTCTGATTAGTTCTGGGTTTAACGGTGCCACAATTATTAAAGTTTTGAATATCATCCCTGGTTCATAGACTCTTCTCTTGGAGAACTAAGATATAAAAAACTATTAGGAGTGAAGGAGAGAAGTGTTAGAGTAATAAAGGTGATATTTTGAGCCCCATTTACTGGGTCTTATATCTTATATATCATTTGGTTTAGAAATCGGGTAGAAAATTTGAGAGCTGTTTATTGGGTTCCTCCCAAAATGCCATGATGCATTATTTTTACATAAGCCATGGAAAAATATTTTCCTGCTAAAGTTAGAAAAGAAATATATTTATGCCTTAGCATGATAGCAGATTTACTTTTTGCTTCATATAATTGCATACATATATTTGGTAAATGTCTAAAAATTCTGTTTAATGATTAATGTTTTAATGGCTTCTTGTGCTTATAAATTTTCTAATTAAAGGATCCCAAATATAATTATTGTTTTCCCAGAAAGAAGAAAGGGCTAAATATTCCTCTCCAAGTTTGCTAAAAAATTCTGTTTACAAAACATGAATGGTAACACTTGAACACATTTTTCTGTCTTTTCTGGTTTCCAAGCAAATCAGAGAGGTTTATAATGCTCTTTATCAATTTTAATGTTATAATATATTCTCATATTACAAATCACAATACAAATAAAAGTTATGCAAAGAATCATAAGAAATGTTATGCAAAACTATGGCAAACATTTGAGAACGTATAGGAAATGAACTCTTTTCCTAGTTCCCATGTAAGGGAAGTGTAAAAATTGATAGACCAATTGTCAAAAGAAAAAGAGATTGAAATGGTCATTAAGGAAACATTAAAAATGGAACCTATCTGACATATAAATAAAAGATGTTTCCAGTGCTGCCTAAATTCATTTTATGAAAAGATTATAATTTTAATTTCAAAACTTATAGTACCACCTCATTTATCATTAACTTCTATTTTGCCAATACGTGACTAGAAGCAGAACTAGGAAAAATTCCATTCTTAATAGAAACAAAAAACTATACAGTACTTAGGAATCAGGTTAACAAAGGCAATCAGGAGCATACTAAGGAAAACTACAAAATCTTATTGAAGCAAATAAATTTCATGAAAAATCACATGACGTTTCTGAATGGGAAAGTATAACTTCATAAACGTGACCACTCTCCCAAAGCTGTTAGATATTTAATACAATGCCAATTTGAATTCCAATGTAATTTTTTTAAAAAATTGAATTGCTTATTTTGAGGTTTATTTATAACATTAAATATAATAGAAAATTATGAAAACGATGAACACATATCAAGACATATTTTAAGGCCACAATAATAAATGAATATGATATTGGCATAAAAACAAAAAGTAGATTGGACAAAAAGGGAATCTAGAGGATTCTGAAACAGGCTTTAAAGAAAATAGTATGTAATTCAAATTATAAAATGGACAGAGGATAGAAGTAGCAACTAACAGATGAATAATTCTACATGGCTAACAAAAATCAGAAAAGGTAGTCAAGCTCAATTGTCAAAAAAGTGAATGCTGAAGAAAATATGGAAAAGTACTTATTTTACCAAGCTGCAGGAATTGAGATATACTGTGAAACCTATGCTAGCAAATTTGGTGGAGCAGTTTTCTTTATCATTGGTAGAAGACTTTTCTAATTTTATAGTTTCCTTCTAAAACAATTGAGTACCATCTATTTAAGAAATTTATATTTTTCTATAAAATTACCTCATTCCTAGGAATCAACCCCATAAAAATAAAAATACAGCATATAAAATTACAGGTTGGAGACTTTCTAGAATTCTTGCTCTTGGGGACAAAAAAAAAAAAAAAAAAAAAAAAAAAAAAAAAAAAAAAAAAAAAAATCCCAGAAACATTTAGAAGTTTGCCATTTACTGTAATTTCTAAATATTTGGAGATTTTTCAGGTATTTTTATTTTAGAACATAATTTCATCCTGTTCTAGGAAGATAATTTAAATGACTTCTATTTTAAATTTTGCTTCCCATTCCAGCAAGCATAGCACATCTTTTGTTGCTGTTGTTAAGGCATATTAAGGTATGAAAGGGACTGTTATCTGTTTTGGTTGAATGTTACCTGATAGCTTGGAAAGAATGTATATGTTACTGTTGTTAAATGAAGTATGGTGGCTCATGCCTGTAATCCCAGCACTTTGGGAGGCTAAGGTGGGTGGATCACATGAGCCCAGAAGTTTGAGACCAGCCTTGGCAACACCTTGTCTCTACAAAAAATTAAGCAAAATTAGCTGAGTGTCTTGGCACACCTCTAGTCCTAGCTACTCAGGAAGCCGAGGTGGAAAGATTGGTTGAGCCCAGGAGGTTGAGGCTATAGTGAGTCAAGATCACGCCACTGCACTTCAGTCTGGCAAGAGAACAAAACCCTATCTAATAATAATAATAATAATAATAATAATAAAATAATTAAAACGTGGAGTATTCTATAAATGCCAGTGAGATTAACTTGATAATGATAGTGCTCTTTATAAAAGTCATGTCTTATTGCTATTTTTTCCTGCCAAATCTGTCAATTATTGAAAGAGGGATGTGTATTGAAGCCCCCACCTATCATACTAGATTTATCTCTTTCTCATTTCAGTTCTGTTTTGCCTCATGTATCCTAACTCTGTTGTCAATGAATGCATGTTTGAGATTATGTCTTCTTGGAGAGTGAAGACTTTATCCATGGTAATATTCCTTGTTCTGAATTCTTTGTCTGAAATTAATACAACTAATCTAGTTTTTCCTTGGTTAGTGGTAGCATGGTCTTTTTTCCATCCTTTTACTTTGAGCCTATCCCTCTTTATGTTTAAAAATACCTTATGACAACATATTTTTATTTTTTTCACTCTAATCTTTGTCTTTCAGTTGATGTGTTTAGATCATTATCACGTAATTATTTAAATGTGTGCCTTAATAAGTGTTTATTTTGTAACTTTTGTATTTTATATTTATTGAATTTTCTCTTCGTTTCCCCATCTTTCCCTCTTCAGCCTTCTCTGGTTTGATTTGGGCATTTTATGACTCCATTTTATCTCCTTCCTGAGCATATCATTTATCTCTTTTGTAAGTTTTTGGTAATTCCCCCCCGCCCCCCCCAAGTTTACAATACATTTATAACTAATCAAATCCCACTCTAAATAACACTAGTCTGCTTTACATGTATTGCAGATAACTTAGAGTATTCCAGATCCCTCTCACCCTTCTTTGTGATATTGTCATCACTCATTTCCTGTATCCATATACTGTAATCACTCAATGTATTTTAACATGTATTGATTTAAACAGTTATCTTTTAGATCAATTATGAATTTAAAAAGTCAGATTATCTTATTTTCATTTATTTCTTCTCTGATGAACTTTTATTTTTCATGTAGATTCAAGTTTCAAGGGGATTGTTGTCAGATTCTCACTCTGAGAACCTGGTAGGTTTCTAAAGGAAAGCCAATGAAATTACTATGGGAGTCTCTAAGACTGAGGCCCCAGGAGTTAGTTTCTCACTCTTAAGCTCAGTCTCCATTATGTCATCAAAATTACCATGTAAATGTTTCCACCACCTAATGTTTCCAGCAACTTTTGTTCCAGGTAAGCAGATCACAGTTGTTGAATCTTTCTGGATGTGCCTGTCTTTTCAGATTCCAGAGTGGCAGTTCTCTGATAGGTTCAAACACATCATTAATTTTTCTTGGCTTTACTGTTTTCTTGTTGAAAAGATTGAATTAATGACTTACCTCTTTACATGACAGAGTTTTCATTGATTATTTTGAAAACTGAAAAATGCAAGTTTCAATTAATTTTATAGAAAGAATTTATCTTGGAATAAAAAGGAGAAAAATGGGGAGAAGAAAATCTATTTATATATGTGCTTGCATATCTTTCTCTAAGAAGAATAGTGTGATTTTATGCTCACAAGGTTGTTAACACTCAGTATTTTATACGGTTGAGATAGTAAGGTAGAAGGGGAAATGATAACTTTGTTGTAAATTTTTGTATCATATTAGTTTTACTATTTCAAAAAGCATGTATTACTTCTTTAACTTGGTCATTATTTTATAAATTGCATATTTTGCCAGTAGCATTTATTATTTTTGTTCATGAATAATGATGACAAACCTTTAAAAGTAAGATAACTCTAAATGCCAGGTTAAGAACATGACCTTTATTTGAGAAGCCAATAGGTGCTACTGATGAATTTTGAGCAGAGAAAATACAGTTTGAGTTTTGCTTTTAGAAAACTTATTTAGCTGCTGTGCATTGAATGGTAACCCATTTCAGAGGCTATCAGGAACCCATTTTAGAGGCTGTCAGAATTGTGATAACAATGTTATTTTATATTTGTTCAGTGCTTTAAAATGTTTTGAGCCCTCACTTTTATTAACCCATTTATTTCTCAAAACTGTACTGGGATCCATGCATATAAGAGTTTTACCTTACATTTGGAAATACGGACACTGGCTCTAAGCAATTATACAACATGCTTTGACCACACACTTAGTATGTTTCACAAATAGGATGTGAAACTAGAAATTTTGCACTCTGTTCTATCACGTTGCCTCTTCACAAAATTTAACAAAAATAGCCGTTTTTTGTGTGGATGTTATTTTTTATTTATTTTATTTTTGTGGATGTAATATTTTTATGGAGGTTAGAGGTTATAAAGTACTTTCCTGGGGCAATATTAAGGTTGTAATAATATAATTGAAACAATGTGTACCAAACCCAAACAAAAATATATGGGAAAAGTGAAGAAATGAAAAAAGCGGGAAAGGAATTAGCGTATGTTTCATCTTTAATTTTATTACATCTTTACTGAACTGTATGGTGGCTACTAAATCTGCATTTTTTAAATGAGGAAATTTAGTTTTAAGAAGGTTGAGTGACTTGCTCCAAGTCACATAGCTTTTCGAAAGGCACTGCCAAAATGTGAACCCATGTCCGTCTGATTCCATGTCTGATGCCATGTTGCCTTCTGTAAATGATTGAAGTAAAATGTCCTCTTGCCATTGAATGTATCTGTTAGACTTCTCTTCAAGGAATTAAGCTATATAGGGAGAAGAGTGTGGTAGACATGTTGGTGTGCTATCCATATACCCTTGCTGCCCAGCTGTGGGGAGTGCCATCAGCAGACAGCTTTCAGCTATCAGCAACATAATGGTCTGTTTCGTCTGCCTCAGGAATTCCAGGCAGCTGCATCACAGCTCAAATTATTCCTCTGTGAAATGTTACTTGTGGGCTGAGTACGGTAGCTTACACTTGTAATCCCAGCACTTTGGGAGGTCGAGGCAGGTGGATCAACTGAGTTCAGGAGTTTAAAACCAGCCTGGCCGACATGGTGAAACCCCATGTCTATTAAAAATACAAAAATTAACTGGGCGTGGTGGCCCACTCCTGTAATCCCAGCTACTCGGGAAGCTGAGGCAGCAGAATTGCTTCAACCCGGGAGGCAGAAGTTGCAGTGAGCTGAGATCACTCCAGCCTGAGCAGCAGAGTGAGACTTCATCTAAAAAAAAAAAAAAGTTGCTTCTGTCACCTTTCTTTCACAGGTGTTTATCCCTAATAAATATATTGCACCTCAAACTCTGTCTCAGCATCTGCTTCTGGAGAACTCATCTTGTTACATTTAATACTAGGAGTGGTCCTAGCAGGCAAATGGTAGTAGTAATTTTGGAGGTGGATCAGTCACAGTTTCTTTGACAATGAAGACCTTATCACTGATAATAGGTAGAGCACAGACAGCCCCTAGCATAAGATGACATTTTGACTCTCACCAGCGGTGTGTTGTGATGATGTGCCAGCAGAAGGAATGTACTTGTGGATGTGATGTATTAGGTATTTGAGAGGTATGAAGGAAATAGTAGCTAAAAGGATAATGATATTGGTGGCTGTTGTGTTATTGATGTGTTAGAGACATGATAAGAACTGAGTAACCTGCGGTTGACAGCCAGAAGATCTTTTTGGCTGTATAAATAAATGAAGTTCTTATCTCCATCATCAAGAGAGTGAAGAAAGCCAAGGACTAATCCTAGGACTTACTAGAATAGATGGTCCTAAAAGACAGTTAAATGCCTAACCAAGGCAGCCTTCTCATGTTACAATGAAGGACCTGGTTGGGAAAAATCTAGAATCCTAATATATGGCATATAATTTATATGAGAATGCTCTTCAATATTTTGATACCTTAGAATCCACTGAATCAGGGGTCCTCAGTCCCCAGGCCATGGACCAGTACTGATCAGTGGCCTGTTAGGAACCAGGTCACACAGTGAAAAGTGGGTGGTGAACAAGCCAGTATTAATGCCTGAGCTCTGTCTCCTGTCAGATCATTAGCAGCATTAGATTCTCATAGGATCGCGAACCCTATTGTGAACTGTGCATGTGAGGGATCTAGGTAGTGCATTCCTTATGAGAATGTAATACCCAACAATCTGAGATGAAACAGTTTCACCCTGAAACCATGTCCCCTCATCCCATCAGTCCATGGAAAACTTATCTTCCGTGAAACCAGTCCCCTGGTGCTAAAAAGCTTGGGGACTGCTACTCTGAAGCTTCTTATACACTGAGGAGTCTGGCTCCAGGAAAAAAATTGCGTGAGTTTCAAAGCTTTGCTGGCACATTTCATTGGGGGCAGCTGCCCTTCCTACCACAGACTTGGTGTGCAGCCAGTGTTTTCTGGAGAGAATTACAGTCAAGAATCCAGGTACCCTGGGAAGGCCATGCTGATACTCATATCTGCATTTGAACCAAAGTGCCTCTACTAAGACTTATTTATGGAGGAGGAGGGGGAGGGATCCTTGGCTGAGGCATTTTTCTCCACTTTGGCTAAGTACCTTTCCACTTCCAGCCCTTCCCCCTCTCCTTCCCTCTGGCCCATAAGTTCCTACAGTAGTAGATGTCTTCGGTTCAGGTCTCCCTGCATAACTCTGTTTTGTTGGCCATCCAAGGAGGGATGTGAGGTTGCCAACAACTGTGTTGCTCCTGTGTCAGTGAAACTGGCAAAGTAGAACAGTGCATCATGAGAATTAGGACGTCTCCTGGCTTTCTATATCGTAATGGGATACAGGACATCTTTTCTTGGATTAGTAATTGTTAAGGACTATGGCTATGATTTGGTCAGGAAGGACTAATTATCCTGCTTCTGGTGATTTTGATACAGACCTGGTCTGCTATAGCCTTAGATTAACTGGCTAATGATCACAGTCCTTCAATGTTCAGTTCGTGATGGGGTAGCCTATTCTCTCTCAGGCTCCTTGCTTGCATTATTGTAGTAGGTGAATAAAAGCCAGACTAGTACTTTCATTTTGGCTCATTGTCCTAACTGACTACCTCTATACCTCATTGCATAACTCACCCCCACCCCCTTGCAGGAGGACAAAGGGGAGCCCTTTTTCTTGAAAGGCAACATATGTCCTCTCAAGACACATCTCTATGTTCTATAAATAGGATTACATTATAGCATCATTTACGTGGGGAGGTGATGAGCCTGATGAGATGAGAGAAGGAATGTATATTCCAAAGGATCTGTGAGAATTAGCCATCATATACTAGCAGGAGCTGGAGTAATAAACGGAATGAATTCAAAGTTAGTAGGTGAGGGTGGCTACAAGACACATCTGAATAGGGAATCATTTATGTACTCAGAAGCACTCTTTTGATGTATTAACACTCTGACAAGAACTGTAGATGATACGAACTGGCTACTGGTATGGTTCCTAGGGCACACAATAAATAATAGACCTCAGGGAGATGAATGTCAGAATCATCATGGAAGAAAGTGGAAGAAGAGATTAAAGGTCTTGGGAAGTGGACATGTTGGGAGAGACAAACTATCTATGGCCAGAAGACCTGCCAGATGATTATATTTTAGGAATAGATCAAGAGAACATAGCATTTCACAAAGCCATAAGGAATATTCTGGTGAGAAAGTCACAAGAACACTATCGTTATTCAGTGGTCACATTCCATAGATGGGGGCTGATGACAGACCAGGCTATTATAGGTTTCGGATCACTTGAGAGGAGGGAAAACACAGGACTGAAGCGATAGAGGCCAAGTATTGGCACTTGGCTGTAAGAAGCCAGTGTTTCGTAATTATTGTAATAAGCCTCAGAGTCAAAATAGCAGTTGAAGGGGCTGATCTGCAAAGAGTTGTAGAGATGGTTAACAGAACATAGCTTCCCTAGAGCAGAATAGATGGGCAGCTGCCAAGTTCTTACTTAGCTTATAACAGCAGATAAAATCAAGGATAGATTGAGAGGCTGAAGGCATTCTCTTAAATGAAAAGCCAAAATCTCTTGCCAAGTTTACAAACATTGGCTAGTTTCTGGGCCACAGACTAAAGAAGATGCTGTGCCCCCAGGGGAAAAGACCCTGCAATACCACTGCAACTATAAATAGTAATAATTTTTTTCCAGTTTTCCTCAAAGGAAACAATAGTGCTTTTCAGACTAAGTTAATATTGACATCCAGAGAGCTAAAGCAATATCATCACCTTCCTGTTAAGAGTGAGGGCAAATGGGACTGGGGTAATGAATGAAGTTAAGAAAAGTTCTAGCTTAAAATGGATCCAGTTTTCCACTAGGCTATCCACTTGTAATTCCATCAGTCCTCAAATATATAATTGGGATCCACATACTTTACAGTGGCTAGTGCAGCTCCTACATTAGGTCTTTAGCCTGTGAAGTGGTAGCTATCACTGTGGGAGAGACCAAGTGGAAACCTTTGAAATTCTTCCCTTACCCAGGCTGTGAAGTAAATAAAAATCAATATTGCATCTTGGGGGATGGAGCTGGGGGTTGGAAATTAGCACTTTTAAGGATCTAAGCATACAATGGTGATTTTCCTCCTCATATCTTGCTTAATTCACCAGAATATCCCCTGCAGGAACAGGTGGATCCTGGAAACAACTATAGACTACCACAAGTTCAACTAATAATAGTCAGAAGTCCAGCTGCTGTGGCAGATATATTTTTGCTAGAACAGAGCAATATGGCTTTAAATTTAATCTCAGCATCTGCTTCTAGAGCAGCCAAACTTGCAGCAGAAAGCAGAGAGAGATTGCAGAATATGGCAGTTTGTATTCTCATTTCACAGGGAAAACTAAGACAAGTGTAATCTAGAGTTATTATTATTTTTTTGTTAAAGTAAGTATGGCTTCCAATTTATATGTGTATGTATATGTATGTATGTATATATAGGGTGTATGTAGATATTCCTTCTCTCATATTGACACATATAAACACACATCCAGGCTTTCTGTTAAAAGCTAATTTTTCACACCCAATTCAGAGTTTCTGGGCATTGTTGTTCATGAAATGCAGCATGCATGATGTATCAATACTAACCTGTTAGAAAAAAAAGAATCATAAGTAATTTATAGGATATCGAGAGCATCCAGCTTTCTTTCAACATTTTTTGTTAGACTGACTTACATGTATTTTACATTATTATTTGAATGCATTTCTTTTTAGTATTAAGGAAAAAGTTACGCTAACACAAGGTGCTCCCTGCAGGATGGGAGCCAAAGGATAAAATAAACAGTTAGAGGCTTTTGATGGGAACCATAAGGGCTTACACCTGCTAATCATAAGGGAATCTGACATCTGTCACTTTATGAATGAACACTTGAGCTGCAAGCATAGTGGACAACTTGTATTTGTTTCTTCAGTTAGAGTCACCCTGTCATAACCTTCCTTATTGATCTGTGACATTTTTTTCTTCTTTGTAGAAGACTGGATATTTTTCCAGTATTTGGCTGCATCAGTACTGATAACTTTAATTTGGCTTATTTCTGATGATTCTCTTTTGAACTGTTTGCTCTGTCCTCTGCCAGTAACAGCAATCAGGGCTGCTGTATTTTTTTTTTCTTTTTTCTTTTTTTTTTTTTTTTTTGTAACAGGCAGTTCCCTGAACAAGGGTCCGTGAAGGAGGAGCACTTGGGAGTTGAAATCCTTCATGAACCTTGTTATTGTGTCATTCTAAGAAAAGAGGTGCCCTTCTGTGATTCAGCCACTCAGAGATGGCACCTTTTGCTAATTTGCACAAGGGTGTTTTATATACTAATGATGGCTCTGCCCCCAAAGTTGGCTCAGATAATAAAATTGCTAATCGATATTTCGCTGTTTAATAATACAAAATTAATTAGGCTTTTGTAATTTCTACTTGCAATTTGATATAATTTTATCTTGAGTAAAATCTTATAAATATAATTTTAAAATGCAGGTTTTCCTTTATTAAGCTTTTCTTCTTTGTAATGTTTACATTCTATGAGCTTATTTTCAAGTGAAATGTTAGCTCCTAATTTCGTAACTTCTTCCTGTGGGTCTTTCGAGACTATTCCAGCTCTAATCACTGGTAATAACTTAGAAGTTTACAAGTAATTTATTCCTTTTAATAGAAATTATAAGCTCAAATATACATCTGTTTTTTAAAACTTATATAGTCTAGCCTTGAGAGAAGATAGTATTAATGATTTGAGACTTCTAACAGGGGGAAGGAAGAGGAAGAAAGGCTTATGTGTTAATCATAAGGAAATTTGACATATGTCACTTTTTCACTTCCCAAAGCCCTTAGGCATTATACCCACAATTCACTAAAATATAAAGCTGCATGAAAACAAAGGTTTTAATTTGTTAGCACATAAAATAGTGCCGGCACAGAGCAGGTACTCAATAAATAGTTGTCACATAAATGGAATTTAGTAAAGCCCTTTAAGTGCATGCTTCAAACTTGAAAAATATCTAAACTTTATAAAAATTTCATTACTATTTCTTTTTCTCCTATAAAAGCTGAGCCTCAATTAAGCAGACTTTACCTGCTATATATCTAGTATCTATAGTAGGGATCTGGGCAGTGCAAAATAGCATTTATCACTAAGGATTGTTATGAGGAATAAATTTAATTATATGAAATAATGGACCTTTCAGGCACCTTGTTTAGGACATTATAAGTTTTTAATATATGTTAAAGTACAAATAGTTCATATCCATTTGAGTAAACGTCATTAAACAAATAAATTCTTTTTGTCATTAAACAAGTGAACATTTCTTTTTCTATATGCTATGTAATACTTTTTCGGTAGCATCTAACACTAAGTAGACTGGAGTTACGCAGTTTGGATGCTTCCAACATTTATTGATCAATAAGTTGGTAGAGGAGAATGAGTTATTTCGAATCATATTACATGGTAGTCATAGAAACAAAACAATGAATTGGTGCTACTGTTTACTTTCAGGAGTTGAAACCAGTGTTGAGTTTAGAAACATACGAGAAATATGGATGGCATATTGACTATATGTGTCAATAATACGTTAAATGTTAAAAACATAATATATGTATTTTAGTAATCTCTGTCACATTCATATCAATAATTGATTATGCACAAATCTTGACCTTAAAAAGATGCTTAAGATACTGCACCCAAATAAAATGATGATTGGTTTATCCTCCCCACAGTCAGAAAACTGACTCGAAAATGCACTATGACCATGCATTTCTTCCTCCTAAATCTGTTATAAAAAGGATGCATTATACCATCTGAAACCAAAGTACATTGAAAGAGAGAATTAATGGGATTCAGTGTCTCAAATGAAGTGCTGGCTAAACAGATACAGATTTTGATGTTTAAAGGAAAATGAAACTATACCAAGAGAAAATTATGTTTTGGGTCTAGAAGACATTATTTACAGAGCCAGTCCTACTTCTTGAAATGACTCAATACCCAAAAAAGTCATTACTAAGGCCTATACATAATTCAATAAGCTGATTTTACTCTGGATATTGCTTTGAATGACATCCCAATTTTAATCTTAGGAATAGATGTGTTGTTTGTTTATTTATTTGTTCATGATATTGTCATGTTTTCAAGTGTGAGAATCTGTAATAGCATTTATATTTATTTTTTTCATGAAAATGACTTCAGTGATTTAATTTACAGGAATTTTCTTCCCAAAATATCATGAAAACTCTGAATCATTGCTGGTGGTAATGCAAAAATGGTATAGCCACTTTGGAGGAGAGCTTGGTAGTTCTTAAAAAGCTAAACATAGTTATATCATACAATTCAATAATCATGCTATTAGGTATTTATTAAATGATTTGAAAATTATTTCCACACAGAAATCTATACACAAATGTTTGTAGCATCTTTATTCATAATCACTAAAAACTGGCAGCACTAAGATATCATTCAATATGTGAGTAAACTATCTTACATTCAAAAAATATTACTCTATTTAACAACAAAAAGTAATGCATTATCAAGACATGCAAACACATGGATAAATTTTTAAGACATAATATTAAGTGAAAGAAGCCAATCTGAAAAGGCTACATGCCACATGATTCCATTTCTATGACCTAATCTTTAAAAGGCAAAACTATAGAGATAGTAAATAGATCAGTGATTGCCAGGGGTTTAGGGAGGGAAGAGATTCAAATAGATGAAGTGACAGGGGATGTTTTTAGGGATGTTTTAACTGTTCTGTATGATACTGTAACAGTGACATGACACTATGTATTTGTCAAAACTTGTAGATCATTACAGCACAAAGAGCAAATCTTAATGTATGCAAATAAAGGAATCGTTTAGGAAGTTGGAAATTCCAGAATGAAATTTAGACTGTGTTGCTCAGAGTTATTCAGAGAAATAGACCACTAGGAGATACACATATATGTGAAGAGAAAAAAAAGATAGATTTATTTAAGGAATTATTTGCTCACATGATTATGGAGGCTGAGAAGTTCCAAGATCTGCAGTCAGCAAACTGGAAACCCAAGAAGGCCAGTGGTATAATTTCCAGTCTGAATTTGAAGGCCCAAGAAACAAGAAAGCCAGTGGCCTAAGTTCCAATTAAACAAACAAACAAACAAACCAACAACAACAACAAAAAACTAATGTCCTAGCTCAAATAATCAGGCAGGAGGAATTCCCTCCTGCTCATCCTTTTTCTTCTAATGAGGTCTTCAGTAAGGTCTATGTCCCTTAGAAAGGGAAATCTGCTTTGCTCAATCTACCAAATTCAAATATTAATATCCTCCTGTAACACCCTAATAAACATATCCAGGATATTGTTTGACCAAATGTCTGGGCATCTGATGTCCTGGTCAAGTTGACAAATAAAATGTAATGATCACACAGAGTATAACAAAATAATCCAACTATTTACAAAGGTATAAAATAACCTCACTGAAAACGATGGTAAAAAGTATGCTGATCCAAGTCACTTGGAAATGATTGGAGACTGTAAGAGTAAAGACAAAATAAATAACATAGACACTGTATTTTGACTGATAAAATAGCTTCCCATGGCGGTACAGTTAATAATTCTGAAATCACTGTACATCCATACTAGAATTGAACAATTATGTAAACAGATAAAGAATGTTAGGAGCCATGTTTCTTACTTTTGGAGAGAGTTATAGACAAGCAAGTCAAGAAGGCTGGAATGAACCACGTAGTAATGGATTAGAATTTGGGACATAAATATGTAATATGGATACAGATTGTTACACATAGAAATATTTATGCATTTGTGTATATACACAGGTTAGTACACATCCATATTTTTCTTTGTTCAGTCAGTTGAGAGTTCCTAGAAGCTATGATACACCAGTAACAATGAGCACATCCAACACTCAGATGTTGGTTTGTAATATTATTCTCCAAAAAAAGAAGCCAGGGTTTTTTTGGGGGAAATGGCTGATTCTAGGTTTAAAGCACAGAATATACAAGATGACCTGGAGCATTTTGTAGTGCTAAATACACACACACACACACACACACAATACAAAAGACTAACTGAGATCAAAAGGCCAAAGCTGTAACAATTTGAGCAATGGAATAAAAAGTACTATTGGATTATAACCCCCCATTCTAGGATCTGTGAATGCTTAATCAAAGATCCTTCTTTGCTTATCAGGAGCATACAATGCAAATGTAATTGTGTACTTGAACAAATTTTGTAAAAATAAAAGAGGATCATTGTTTTGTTGTGGAAAATATAAAGAAAAAGAATCCATCTTATTTTTCTGAATTTTTATATTTATTTCATCCAGGTATGCTGATGGCTGTGGGGACAAGCTATACACACACACACACACACACACACACACATATACATACACACGTATATATGTGTGTATATATACATGTATATAAATACATCTGTATATATATGTGTATATAGGTATATATACACACATATATATGTGTATATATGTGTGTATATATATATAGCTTGTCCCCACAGCCACGTATACTTGGATTTCTCCACATATACCTATATATGTATACACATATATATACACACATACACATGTATATACACATATATATGTATGTACATATATACATGTATGTATATATATACATATATGTATGCGTGTGTGTGTGTGTGTATATACAAAAAACCCTTTATTTTAAGTTCGGGGTACTTGTGAAGGTTTGTTATATATGTAAACTCATGTCATGTGGGTTTGTTGTACAGATTATTTTATCACCCAGGGATTAAGCCTAGTATTCAATAGTAATCTTTTCTGCTTCTCTCTCTCTTCCCATCTTCCACCCTCAAGAAGACCCCAGTGTCTACTGTTTCCTTCTTTGTGTTCATAAGTTCTAATCATTTAGCTCCCACTTACAGGTAGCAACAAGCAGTATTTGGTTTTCTGTTCCTGCATTAGCTTGCTGCATATAATAGCTCCAGCTCCATCCATGTTCCTGCAAAATACATGATCTGGTTCTTTTTTATGGCTGCATAGTATTCCATGGTGTATGTGTACCACATTATCTTTATCCAGTCTATAATTGATCAGCATTTATGTTGATTTCATGTATTTGCTATTGTGAATAGTGCTGCAATGAACATTTGTGTGCGTGTGTCTTTATGGTAGAATGATTTATATTCCTCTGAGTATATACCCAGTAATGAGATTGCTGGGTTGAATGTTAATTCTGCTTTTAGCTCTTTGAAGAATTGATGTACTGCTTTCCACGGTGGCTTGTCTGATATGCTTTTTTTTGAGTTTTTATTATAGTGGTAGCCCTTTTGACTGGTGTGAGATGGTGATGGTATCTCATTTTGGTTTTGATTTGCATTTCTGTAGTGATCCGTGATATTTAACTTTTTTAATATGCTTTTTGGTCACATGTATGTCTTCTTTTGAAAAATGGTCCTTTGCCTACTTTTAAAGGGGCTATTTGCTTTTCTCTTGTAAATTTGTTCCTTATAGACATGAGATATTAGACCTTTGTCAGATGCACAGCTTGCAAACATTTTGTCACATTCTGTACATTGCCTGTTCACTCTGTTGATAGTTTCTTTTGCTGTGCAGAAGCTCTTTACTTTAGCTACATCTAACTTGTCAATTTTTACTTTTTTTGCAATTGTTTTTGATGTTTTTATTATGAAATCTTTGCCCATTCCTAGGTATTGCCTAGGTTGTCTTCCAGAGTTTTTATAGTTTTAGGTTTCACATTTAAGTTTTAATCCATCTTGAGTTGATTTTTGTATATGGTGTAAGGAGGGGGTACAGCTTTAGTCTTCTGCATATGGCTAGCCAATTTTCTCAGCACCATTTATTTGAATAGGGATTCTTTTCCGCATTGTTGTTTTTGACAGCTTTGTCGAAGATCAGGTGGTTGTAGGTATGTGGCATTATTTCTGGGCTCTCTGTTCTGTTCCATTGATCTATGTGCCTATTTTTGTACCAGTACCATGTAGTTTTGGTTACTGTACCCCCGTAGAATAGTTTGAAGATGGGTAACATGATGCCTCCAGCTTTGATGAACAAGCAGTATTGATAGAGAGAGATTAAAAAAAAAGATACTGGCCAGAGAAACAATGACAGCACATTGTGAAGCACGGGATGGAAATGCTTATATTTTGTCTAAGCCTTTAGTTAACGATATTTATTAGTGTCTCATCATATTCCAGGAAGTGTCCTTCATGTTTTTCTCATGCTCACTATAATTTTACAGGGTGCTGTATAATTTCCTGAGGCTGCTGAAACAAATTACCACTAACTTAGTGGTTTCAAACAATAAGAAATTACTCTTTTGCAGTTCTAGAGGACAGAAGTCTGAAATAAAAATGTTGGCAGGGCCATCCTCTCTCTGAAGGCTGAAGTTAAGAGTCCTTCATTAACTTTTCAAGTGTCTAGTGGCTCCAGGCATTCTGTGCCTTGTGGCTGCATAACTCCAGTCTCTGCCCCATCTTCACATAACCTTCTCCTCTTTTGTGTCTGTGTCTTGTCTTTTCTATCTCTTTCAGGGACAGTGTTACTGGATTTAGAGTCTATTCATATAATGCTGAATTATCTCATTTCGAGATCCTTACTTAATTACATGTGTAAAGACTCTTTTTTCCAAGTGAGGTCACATTAAAGGTTCCAGAGGTTAGGACATAGACGTGTGTTATTAGAGACCACCATCCAACCCACTACAGGTGGGTTGCAGAAATAATAGTCACACTTTAAAAAGAAAGAAACAAAGACATATAAAGGTTAAATAACTTGCCTAGGGTCACACAGAAAGGAAGTGACAGCACCAGTAAACAGGCCAAATGGCTTGACACTGCTGGAAATCAATTACTACCTGCAAAAGGAAATAGTTCAGGGTACCTTCCTCTTTATTTATCCTACATAGGCTGACTCATTTATCATAGATAGGGACCTATTTCAAGTGATCACCAGAAAACATTTAACATCTTGTTATCTCTCACTTCTACCTGCGGCTTTGTATCCTGACTCATTCAAGCCCTTATGGCCTTCCTAACTGGGCCTACCCCCAGTTTGCCTCATTCCCTTGTTCTTCTGTGCTGCAGATGTTATTTCTCCTCTGCTAAACGTCCTTCATTTGCCTTACAAAGCCTTCATCATTCTTCCCTTGCTCTTTTCTATCTAGCCGTTCCTCCAATAACAAACCTCACACCAAAGTGATCTATTTTCAATGAAATAAACACAACCTAAGCTGGGATTTTGGACATCTTGCTCCTTTGCCTGGAATGATTCTTCATCCTGTTTTTGCTTCTTGTCCTCAACCATAGCTACTCATCCTTTGAATGTCAGCTTAGTATTTGTTTCCCCAGGGAAGCCTTCTACTTCTTATCAAGAGTGGGGTAGATGTCCCTCATCTCATGAGTGCCCATAGCTTTCTGTTACCACATTTTTTGCTTTCTTTGTAATTGTCTGCTTACATCTCTGTGTCCTTTTATTAGTGTGTAGGTTTCAGGAGGGAGAAACTGTTTGTTTTGTCTATCCCTAGTGTCCTTAGCACCTTGTATATAGCCTATAATTGAATTATCACTGAATAAACATTTGTTGAGTACATTAATGAGTAGGGAAGATGAGAAAATAAATGTCCACTTTAGTTGGGAAGGGACAAGGCTTAAGAAATGTGGACATTTTCTTTCCTCATAGAGGAATGTAATTCTTTTCTAGATGTGAGTATAGCTACTCCATTTTTTTTTTCTTTAGAAAGACAGTAGGAAATAAGGTAATGAGCCCAGACTTTAGGTTTGAATAGCCCTGCCTTCATCTCTATTTCTCTTTTATTCATCATTCAACACATAGTCACAGATAGCTATTTTCAATAAATCTGTATACTTTGTGTCATTTAACCCATAATAATCCAGGGTGGTGATAAAACCGTGGGTTCTTGAGCCAGTTTTTCTGTGTTTGAATTTCAGCTCTGTTACTTATGCAAGTTACTTAATGCTTATGTGCTTCAGTTTTCTCATCTGAATGATAGGATAGAGACAACACTTATAGGATTCTTGTAAGGATTTATTGAATCAATATATGTAAAACACTCAGGAATGTACATCGAGGGTGCTTGGTATATGTTAGCTGTCATTATCCACTAAATGTAAGTTGGATGAGGCAAAACCTTTTTGCATTTTGTTTACTGCTTTTCCCTCAGTGTATAGCAAATAATAAGTGCTCAATGAATATGTGTTTAATTAAATAAGTGAATGTTTTGGAATAACGTGTATGCTATGTGCCCTGTCCTAGACAGGTGACTGAAGGACACGTGAGATATTGTCCTTGCTGTTTTAGAGGATTTTCAGTATCATGAGTCCTGCCTTTCCACACATTCCCTACTTCTTAATATCTTTGTTCTGCACTTGTTTGGGTTGTTAATGCTCTAGCATATATGATCAGACCACTCTCTGATAACAGGACACACTCTTCCTTCATTCTATCTGATAAAAAGACAGTAAGAATAGGTTCAGTTGCAGAATTGAGGAAGTGTCTGTGTGATGGCTTATACTTTCTCTGTGAAATACGAATTAAGGTACATGGGTGAGGAGACTGATGTGGGGAAGTGGTAGAAATTGCTAGTGCTCTATAATACTCATGTTCTCTCATCCTTCTTGGATATACAGGTCCCAGCTTCCCTTGTCGTTAGGTGCATTCAGGTATCTGATTTTTGGCCAAAGTAAATATTGGTGGAGGCAATGTACACTGGCCCATTTAACCCACGGGAACATCTCTGAATTCTCTTTTTCTAAATTACAACTGAATTAAGAGGTTTCTGAGCATTTAGATAAAGTTGTGATGATTGCTAAACTATCATCTGTCAGTTCCAAACCTGCCCTTCTACGTACTGCTTTGCCATTCTGCAGCGGAGTCTTAGCAAATTGCATTTCTTCTTTGCCAGGTGACTCTTAGGCTCTGCCAATACGGAACAATAAAAAGAGCTCAAAAGAGAGGAAGATGGAAGAAGGGACTTCTCCTTTATGTCTGCTTTTCACCCCTGTCGGTGTTACACTAACTGTGGCCCTTCACCTTAGCAGCAGCCGTTGGTACCAGTCTCCAGCTTCTATTCCAGCAGTTATAGAACAAATCTCCTTGTTCCAGAATAGGTATTATATTATATCTCAGAGGTAACAGCCAGATAATGGCTCTCTTCAACTGAGTCCCAGATCCATGGCGTCTTGCCCAAATGTCTTGATTCTCTAACTCCTACCTGTTACCTTTGGTCTCCAACCTAGGGGCAGTATGTGCTTTCTGGTGATACTGTCTCACCAGAGATAGTATTTCCTCAGTGTTCCATTATTCACTTTTTCAATCTTCTAGCACCTATTTAACTTATTCCTTATACTAAATATTCTCTCTGAATTTCTAATGTAGTTTACTCCTGTTGGACACTGATTCTAAGATGAATTTACAAAATGGAACGAGCCTGATCTCTGAGCCACTACTTGAACAAAAGCTACTCAGGACAGCTGCTCTACCTGGACCTCCATAAGTGAAAATAAACTGATTAATCTAAACCACAGAGTGGATGGATTGAGAAATATGGAGAAAGTGTCCAACAGTAGTTACAGAGTATGTGAAAATCAATTAACTTGAAAACTGTAGCAAAATTGCTGGAGCCCTGGTTAAATAATTCATAGTCATACTTTCCCTGGTTGAATTGTACTTAGCTGTCCAGATGCAGTTATTGAGAAGCAGATGGATGAATTCATCAACATTTGGGTATCTGCTAGATGAATGACACAGGAAGAGAAATGAGCAAAAGAGGAAAATAGTGAAGTACAAAACATTTTTAAAAATAGTCTATATTTCAGTTGAAAACATATATCTCCTGATTTCTGCACTTTTCTTCAGATGCCTCTGCCATTTCATATATTATGTTTGTAGGAAAGTCACAGAGAAAAGCGAAAATTTACTTTATAAAACTTACTTGGTGTCATTTGATATCTGAGAGATCAATACATCATTCTTTTAATTTTTACTTTGTTTAAAATTTAAAAAATACACATGCACACATATGTTTATTGTGGCACTATTCACAATAGCAAAGACTTGGAATCAACCTAAATGTCCATCTGTGCCAGACTGGATTAAGAAAATGTGGCACATATACACCATGGAATACTATGTAGCCAAAAAAAGGATGAGTTTGCGTCCTTTGTAGGGACATGGATGCAGCTGGAAACCATCATTCTTAGCAAACTATCCCAAGAACAGAAAACCAAACACCGCATGTTCTCACTCATAGGTGGGAACTGAACAATGAGATCACTTGGACTCGGGAAGGGGAACATCACACACTGGGGCCTATCATGGGGAGGGGGGAGGGGGGAGGGATTGCATTGGGGAGTTATACCTGATATAAATGATGAATTGATGGGTGCTGACGAGTTGATGGGTGCAGCACACCAACATGGCACATGTATACATATGTAACAAACCTGCACGTTATGCACATGTACCCTAGAACTTAAAGTATAATAAAAAAATATATATATATATTTTAGATGAATATCTTTTAAATATAAATGCAAATACTAAAGTATTGGTCTGCCTGATCAATAACAAATTTCAAGAGTTTGTTAAAGCTCTGGAATATTGTTTTTGGGTCTGTGATCATATATTTTCTTTATTTGATTTGAATATATTTTAGTTTTTGCTACATACCTTACTTTGGATTGATTTTAATTAAACTGCATGGGATAATTTATATCATGCCAATAATTTACATTAAAATAAAATTAAAATACAGTTAAAACAGAAGTACAATATTTGACAGATGTGATAACCTCAGGAATATTTAATTTTAAGACCCATATCAATATTACAGATACTGTACACAGGAGTTGAAATTTCAGTCATTTCTGTGAACCAGATGGAAGGTCATTTTTCTTTAGTCATGAGGAAAAGTTGTGAAGCAAAGCTGTCACAAAATGTTTCATCAGCCCTTCAGCCCACAGACTGAAGAGTGAGAATTTTCATTATGTATAATGCAAGGCAACTAACCCTACTTATTGCACAGAATTTCAATATATATTCAATTCAACAAGAAGGAATTCAGAACATTACATGCTTTTCTTATGGCCATAGAGCGTACCAATATCAATTCAAAGCAATTACATTATGAGTTGGTAGTATACTGTGTATGTTTATATGTAAGATTTCTATTACAGAAGTCACTCATAAAGGAGGTTTTCAACAAATTTATTACAAAGAAAACATCCTCCATGACTATTAAAATGAAATGCTCATCAAAAACTCTGCTAACTATAGTGATACTAAGATGTCTGACTCCTTATAAAAATCAATCATATTGCCAGCAATAGTTGGCACATGTAATAATGTATTGCTATTTATATTTAATTTCTGGGCAAGGATTAGAGTTCCTCATAGTTATTGTACATTTCAAGTATCAGGAGCACAACACTTGTTCTGATGAAAGAAAAATTAACAAGCTAGTAAAATATTATAAGACCAAATGCCAAAAAATCTTTTAAAGCTATTGGTTAAAATTTTGACTTAATGTGGATAGGGACTTGCTTACTTTTCTTACCATTGATTTCCCAATGCTTAAACATGTGTTGGACATATAGGATGGTCTTTAAAATATTTGTGAATAAACACAGAGCTAAGTTGTACCTCACATACTAATTTTCAAGAGCTCAATTACTTATATTGCTAAAAAGAATAATAATTATTAAAAGCATATATCCTGAATATGTAATACCTTGTATTTTGAATTAATAAACTTATTTAATGTTTCAGTCCACAGTTAAGTATGATCTAATTTCAGATTTTCTTCTCTATATATGTTACATACTCATTGCCTAATTTATCCACTTTAAAGAAATTACTGAGGTTACTTGTTTTCAAATCATTATTGTTTTTATCACTGAGCTTTTGTGGATTCTTTCTTTTTTTCTAGGACTGTAGGAGTATAGTATAGACAGAATAAAACAGGTTGTTTCGTATTTTTTAGCTGTAACAAATGATTCTTTCAGAATCTTGTTCACCACTAAACATCAGTGTGCTTTAATCACCCTGATTTATAACCTTTCATCTGCTATTCCAGGAACTCCTAGAATTCTATCACGTAGTGAAAAATGTCTGTAATTTGTAAGGCTAGTTTGTGCCAGATATTGTGCTAGGCCCTTGTGTACATTATCTTTAATCCTCACAATATCTCTGCAAAGTAATTCTTTTTGTGCCAGTTTTTATTTAAAAACAATGAGTGTGCCGCCCACGATCCTCTTGCTGCTAAGTGGTGGAACTGAAACCTTTGTTTGTTGCCTAGTCCAGAGCCTCTAATAACAAGTGTCTCCCAGTTTTGTTCTAGGTAGTGATTTTGGCTCTTTCTCATAAGCAGCTCTTTATGTGTTAAGTTGAATTTCTCTGAGAGCCTGCCCCATCTTAGGGGCATCTCTGAAACAGAAGGAAGATTGACTAGCCATCCCCATGTTGGGTGGATTTTTCTCCTATAAAGGGAACACCTGGCAGGATCTTAGTATTTTGACCATGTAGTTATTCCTACTGGGATTTTGCCACTGATAAATTTGGCTTGCTTAAAATTCTCAACCAGCTTGGCCAACTTTCTCCTTCTGCCAGACCAGGTCTGTGGGTTACAAGTACCTCCATGATGCTATTTAATGTATTAAAAATCATAAATAGTTTAGGTTTTAATTATGTGGTGGCTAACACCAGTAATGAGAGAGAGATTGGTTTTATGGAATAAAATGTAATGAGATGAAGAACTTTAAGATCTAAATGTCCTTGCAAGTATCAGACCCTTTATTCCCCAATAATATCAAAGAGAATTTTTTTTGTATATTTATTTTGGTTTTTAGTAATCTGAAATATTATAAATACTTGTGATAACTAATTAAAAATAGAGGCACAAATATAACAGGGACATGTAAATATTAGCTTTCAAGTGCCTTCCAAGGCCAATTTATATCTCAAAGTCTTCTCATACTTTATGGTTCTAGAAAGCCCTTCATAAGATAAAGAACACAAGGGATTGATTATAGATGGCTTGCATAGTTTTGGCAATCTCTTTGGAAGCTCATATAATATAATATATATGTAAATATAATATATAGATAATCATATACATTTCTTTGAAATTTATATTAAATTACTGTCTATTCTTTGTGAACTATACTTCCATGCTTAGAGTTTTAAAATAAATTTGGGCAGCCTCAGAAAGGTGTTCATAAAAGTTATCACTAATAATAATGATTGCCTTTTCTCCCTCTTTCTCCTTCTTTGAAAAGTAAAATATAGAAAGCAATTGTTTATTTGCCTTTTCTGCTTACTGGTGTACAATTTAATTCCCCCACACTGAAATTGAGATTAGAAAGACAAAGCTTCTACTTATTACCTGTGGAACATTTGGTCTCTCAATGTATCAGTTTTCTCAGTGTATCATATTTTTAAAATGGGGTCAAATAATGCTGTTCACCTGACAGATATAATAGATAGTATAATATAGTGGTCAAGTACAGACTTTCAGTTAGATAACTTTCTAGATATGTGACCTTGGCAAACTGTTAAATCCATATGAGCCACGGTCACCATATCTAAGATAATGCAGTTGACAGAAATCTTCCCAAATCATCATGGTGGAGATTAAATATGATATATTTATAGAATGCTTAGCAAAGTGCCTGGCCATAAGATAATGATTAAATAAGTAGCAGTTAATAATCATATTCATAGCATATTAACAAATTTATAAACAGTAACATATTATGTAAACCTATGTGTTAATCTTAAGTCTTAAAAATTAAGAATTAGATTATTTGGTTTATTAAGTTTTAGGACTTCAAACTTGTATACAAAAAGGAGCCAGAAAATTGGTGAAATATTTTGGAAAGACAGCCCACTATGCGATATACTGGATGTTGTGGATGAAGAAAATCTTTAGCAACCAGCCACAACAAAGAGGAAGAATTTGTTTGAAAAATTGGAAACACATATAGTGGGGTACATAGGTAAATATTGTAATACCATTTTGATTTTAGTAGTATCTGTCATCTCAAGGATAATAATGATAACTTCAAGGGTTGTTTGTTGATCTAATGAGATAATAAATACAAACATCCACATGTTCTTGACATATAGTAGCTACTCAATAGATGTATGTTGCTTTCCTTTAGAGGAAAAATTGCTTGAGAAGGATTATGGTTTTGCTATCTACTTCTCAAACATAGTGCCTTATATGGAGTAGATAATTAATATCATTTGCCTAACAATTATAGTTTATTCACTATTAAATGTATTGTAGTTGTTGAGGCAGAGTAATTCATTTCTTTATTATTTATTCAGTCAAGTTACATTTAGCACCTACTGTATGAAGTACCGTGCTACTTGCTAGAGGCTCTAAATGAATATGACAAAACAGAGTTCCAATCTTTACAGAAATAATAACCTAGTTGGGGGAGCATCTGACTGCATAAATAATTGTAATACACTCTCGGTAGTTAGGCTCTAACATAATTTCAATGAGGGCACACGGAGGAAATAATGATAGAAATACAAAAATCAAAATGGAACTCTGTTTTCCAAAGTATCAGATAGTTTTAGAGATGGAACGTTTACTTAACCCAGTTATCTTACATTCTGTTAATATCGTATATGAAATATCCCAAATTGCTTAATATATGAAAAAAAAAGAATAGTTCTCTGTTTGTGATTTCTATTGGCAGCATCAACAATGGTGAATACAAGAAATCCACAGAAATTTGTTTTCTTAGCTGAACATTCCATGTTGTAGATGACTCTAAAAAATTAAAATAATTTTTTTCTACTGGTGTTTCTTTTACTAAGCTCCAAGTTGCTTGCTACTATATATTATAAGGAATACAATGTCTTGGCCCTTTTTTCTCTAGCAGAATAGAAAATTTAGTTTTGATTTATCTTCTTTCTACACAAATTCTACTTTTTTCCACAGACATTTTTATAGATGTTCTTTTAAAATAATTCAGATACAGTATTTATATTCCTTTGAAGATATTGCTATCTTGATTTGTGCTTAAAAAAACACACTATAGGGACAGGTGCACTGGCTTATTCCTGTAATCCCAGCACTTTGGGAATGTGAGGCGGGTGGATCACCGGAGGTCAGCAGTTTGAGACCAGCCTGGTAAACATAGTCAACGTCATCTCTACTAAAAATACAAAAATTAGCCAGGCATGGTGGCAGGTACCTGTGATTCCAGCTACTTGGGAGGCTGAGGCAGGAGAATTGCTTGAACCTGGGAGGTGGAGGTTTCAGTGAGCTGAGATCCGGCTCATGCCTGTAATCCCAGCACTTAGGGAGGCCAAAGTGGGTGGATCACCTGAGTTCAGGAGCTCGAGACCAGCCTGGCCAACATGGTGAAACCCCGTCTCTACCAAAAATACAAAAATCAGCCGGGTGTGGTGGCATGTGCCTGTAATTCCAGCTACTCGGGAGGCTGATGCAGGAGAATTGGCTTGAGGCTGGGAAGCAGAGGTTGCAGTGAGCTGAGATTGCGCCACTGTACTCCAGCCTAGGTGACAGAGTGAGACTCCATCTCAAAAAAATAAAAGAAAAAATTTGAAATTATCTTTATTATATATTCAACTCATTTGATATATTGATATCCTAGATGGAAAATTATTTTTCCTAAAAATTTGATAGCATTTATCCTATGTCTTTTGGCACACATGTAGCTATTTAGAAGTATATTATTATTAGTCTCATTTATTTGTATATAACCTGTTCTCCAACTCTCTGGAACCACTTAGGATCCTTTTCTGTGGATTTCTTCATTATAACATGAAATAATGAACTGAGCAGCAAATAATTAAGTGAGCTTGTTTAGGATGATGTTGGAAAGCTAGATCTATCCACAGATAAAAGTAAAACTCAATTGAGATTAACACTATAGACCAAAGTAGAATCTAGGTGAATAAAAGACCAAAATATGAAAGGTAAAATTATAAAGTTAATAAATGAAAATATAGGAAAGTACTTTTGCAATCTGTGGAAGCAACTTAAACAAAATTTCAAAAGCGTAAACACTTAGATTTAAAAGTTGAATTTGATCACATCAAAATAAGAAATTTAAAACTTGAATTTGATCACATCAAAATAAGAAATTTTTGTTCACTAATGCCACAAAGTTAATAGATGATACATATGGATAGCATATGTGTGATGTGTAAAATGAAATCAGAGACATAGAGCTTGACTTTCTTTTTTTTCACGCTCTTTAGATTGTTAGTGTTTTTTTAAAGAGACAAACATATTTTTACTTTTTGTCAGTTTCATGAAAATCACATTTTTATAAAATGTTAGTAAATGTTATAAACAATTCTAATAAATATTTAATGATCATCAGTTATATACTAGGCACGGTGACAGAGTCTGTGAATATAACAATCAACAAAACAAGCATAAACCTTGGCTTCCTGAAGATCATATCATAAATAGTCTTCTACTTAGTTTTGGGAGGCTTGTTTGGAAGCTAGAATTTATTGATTACCAAGTAGCAGGGACAAGAGCCAACAAATCTATAGTTATATAGGTAGGATTCTTAGTTCTCTTTCTTGATTTAATCTCTCCATTTTATTCTAGGTCATAATATTAGATAATAGATTCGATAGACAGAACTTATTTCAAATAAATTTAAACTAAAAAATGTATTCAGAGACAGTGGGTAGACTAAACTCTGGTACCTTGAAGGGTCAAACATGGTGACTGTTTTTACAGGAGATAGACTTTTAAAGATCAAAATTCTAGTGTATAATATAAATAAAATCATAACTGATACTTTTAGAATAAGAAAATGAATCTGGAATTATAATAATTCTCCTCATATACTGTACTTAGCAGTCCATTTGGCACTACCTCCTTTGTACTTTGGTGCTGCATTTGATGACTGAGATAGACACAAGGAATAGCAGTGCTGTGTAGTAAGAGGCAAGACGGAAGTATACTTTTACCTTTGTTTTCTTAGGTAATCACTATAATGTACCTGGGACTAATTTAGATAAATTTATTCCTATACATACATATATCTAAAAACCAAGTGGTAAAACCTCAGGGCCTCTCACTTCAAGAATATCTCTATAATTATATAGAATTACATTCTTATATAGTAGGAAGAATAGAAAATGAAACTGTGTGAGTCAGATTTTTTTTTCTCTCTGATCTTTGTTTTGCAATGAAATATGATTTTCATGTAATACCTCATGATATTAGACAACCTTTTAAGTACAAATTGGACTGCTTAGATAAGTCTTCATGTCCTTTTCTCAAAAAAAATGTACAGTGATTTGCAGGAGTTAGGGGGGTTAGAGAGCACAACACAGAGAATAATATTAAATCTTTAAGTGGTTGGCAGTTAAATCCCACAAAATTCACTAAAATACTGAATGTTGGAAGCAAGAAAGTTCTTTAATGTAGGAGGAAGTGTCATTTACCAAGGTACTCTATGTGATGATGTTACTGTACTTCAAGAACCAGGGAAGCGGGATGAATTTAGCCATACATTCATTAGTTAACTCTCTCTATTGCTAGAGAAAAAAACCTTGACAAAATATATTTCTGTAGACAGCCCAGCTCACAAATAGTACAGTAACAGGATTCTGAGTTTGCTTCTGGAAAAGTCAAGGCTTGAGTTTTTACTGTTATCCTTGTCACCTGGTAAAAAATATTTTAAGATAACCTCTAAAATACACATAATGATCCAAACTAGATTAGCACATACTTGATTCTTAATAAATAATATTCTTAAACTCACCATCAGAACTGGCCTCTTGGACATATGACCGTGAACTAACACAGGGCTCCTTGTTTAGAATGGTTCAGCACTTGGTTTAATGTTGAGCCATTTGCATCGTAAAATTCTTAATCTTTTTTGAACAAGGGGCTCTGCAGTTGTATTTATTTATTTATTTATTTATTTATTTATTTAGAGACCGAGTCTTGCTCTGTCACCCAGACTTTAGTGCAGTGGTGTGATCTCTGCTCACTGCAACCTCCGTCTCCTGGATTCAAGCAATTCTCCTAGCTTAGCCTCCCAAGTAGCTGGGATTACAGGAGCCTGCCACCACACCCAGCTCATTTTTGCATTTTTAGTAAAGACAGGGTTTCATCATGTTGGCCAGGATGGTCTCCATCTCCTGACCTCGTGATCTGTCTGCCTCTGCCTTCCAAAGTGCTGGGATTACCGGTGTGAGCCACTGCGCCCATCTGGGGCTCTGAAGTTTTATTTTGCAATGGGCCCTGAAAATTACCTAGTTGGTAATTGGTCCCACTACTCACTATTTAGTTTCACAGTATCTCCCTAGGTAGAAGTTAGTGTCTATATGCTCTCCTGAACTGCTGAAAATCATTCAAAAAAACAAGAAAAGAAACAAATCTTGTTAAGATTAGTAGTATATTGATGCCTCATTACTTATTTTCACTCTGGGTTAGTGTCAAATGTAATGACATTGTGGTCTCATGTTCTCCTTTAAAAGAGAATATCCTCCTTTATTCTCTTCCTCTCTCCTTTTTCTTGCCTCACCAATTCCCTTCTTTATTTTTGTATTCCATTAGCTTTGCTTAAAGTGCATAAAATCCCATTTCATTACATTATGTTTTCATTTGTGTAAAATGCTGATCATACTGAAGATACAGTATTATTTAATTTTAAAAATAAAATGACTATACACCTTATGAACTAAATAGTCTAAATATATTTTTCTTCTTAATCCTCTATGACAGATTTTTTCAAGTGTATAATATTTGAGTCAGTTAAAAATTATCCTGAGGCCCCCTGTAGGCCAATAGTATTACTCCTCTTATAACCTTTCTTGAAACTCTCATTTTTACAGTGTTTGTATGTTTGTATATTTACAGTGTTATAATATTTACATATAGAAACAATAGTATTAATTATAATTTTGATTAGGAAACTTTTATAGCAATGATATCTATGCTTCATTTTCAATTTCTACTTGACCATAACATAGTGTTCACACACACTTACTAAACAGTCTTAACAGAATACATTTAAAAAAAATTTAACTTTTAAGTTCCAGGGTACATGGGCAGGATATACAGGTTTATTACACAGGTAAACATATGTCATGATGATTTGCTACACAGATCATCCCATCATGCAGATGTTAAGCCTAGTATGCATTAGCTATTCTTTCTGATGTTCTTTCTCCTACCACCCCCGACCCTCTGACAGGCCCCGGTATGTGTTGTTCCCTCATGTGTCCATGTGTTGTTATCATTTAGCTCCCACTTGTAAGTGAGAATATGCAGTGTTTGGTTTTCTGTTCCTGCATTGGTTTGCTGAGGATAATGGCTTCCAGCTCCATGCACGTCCCTGCAAAGGAAATGATCTCATTCATTTTTATGGCTACATAGAATTCCATCATGTGTATTTACCACATTTTCTTTATCCAGTCTATCATTGATAGGCATTTAGATTCACTCCATGTCTTTGCTACTGTGAATAGCACTGCAGTGAATGCACACATGCATATGTATGTACAACAGAATGATTTCTATTCCTTTGGCTATATACCCAGTGATGGGATTACTGCTTCAAGAGGTATTTCCGCCTCTAGGTCTTTGAGGCATCACCACACTGTCTTCTACAATGGTTGAACTAATTTACATTCCCACCAACACTGTAAAAGCTTTCTTATTTCTCCACCCCCCCCACAGTGTAAAAGCATTTTTTCTTCAAAACTTTGCCAGAATCTATTGTTTATTCTTTTTTTGTTTTGTTTTGTTTTTGTTTTTTGTTCTTTACTTTTTAATAATAGCCATTCTGTCTGGTGTGAGATGGTATCTCACTGTGAATTTTATTTGCATTTCTGATCATTGATGTTGAGTTTTTAAATATATGTTTGTTGGCTGCATGTATGTCTTCTTTTGAGAAGTGTCTGTTCATGTCCTTTGCCCACTTTTAAATGGATTTTTTTTTTCATTTGTTTAAGTTCCTTTTAGACCTTGTCAGATGCATAGTTTGCAAAAATTTTCTCCCATTCTGTAGGTTGTCTGTATATTCTGTTGATAGTTTCTTTTGTTGTGCAGAAGCTCTTTAGTTTAATTAGATCCTATTTGTCAATTTTTTTTTTTTTTTTTTTGCAATTGTTTTGGGCATCTTTGTCATGAAATGCTTGCTTGTGTCTACATCCCGAAGGGCATTGCCTAGATTTTCTTCTAGGGTTTTTATAGTTACAGGGTTTACATTTAAGTCTTTGATCTATTTTCTGTTAATCTTGGTATATGATGTAAGAAAGGGGTCCATTTCAATTTTCTGCATATGGCTATCCAGTTCTCCCGCTCCATTTATTAAATAGGCAATCATTTCCCCGTGGCTTATTCTTGTCAAGTTTGTCAAAGATCAGATGGTTGTAGGTGTCCAGTCTTTTTTTTTTTTTTTATATTTTAAGTTCTAGGGTACATGTGCATAACGTGCAGGTTTGTTACATATGTATACTTGTGCCATGTTGGTGTGCTGCACCCATCAACTCGTCAGCACCCATCAACTCGTCATTTACATCAGGTATAACTCCCAATGCAATCCCTCTCCCCTCCCCTCTCCCTGTGATAGGCCCCAGTGTGTGATGTTCCCCTTCCCGAGTCCAAGTGATCTCATTGTTCAGTTCCCACCTATGAGTGAGAACATGCGGTGTTTGGTTATCTGTTCTTGCGATAGTTTGCTGAGAATGATGGTTTCCAGCTGCATCCATGTCCCCACAAAGGACATGAACTCATCCTTTTTTATGGCTGCATAGTATTCCATGGTGTATATGTGTCACATTTTCTTTTCTTTTTTTTTTTTTTTTGAGATGGAGTCTCGCTGTGTCGCCCAGGCTGGAGTGCAGTGGCTGGATCTCGGCTCACTGCAACCTCCGCCTCCTGGGTTTACCATTCTCCTACCTCAGCCTCCCGAGTAGCTGGGACTACAGGCACCCGTCACCTCGCCCGGCTAGTGTTTTTGTATTTTTTTAGTAGAGATGGGGTTTCACTGTGATAGCCAGGATGGTCTTGATCTCCTGACCTCATGATCTGCCCATCTTGGCCTCCCAAAGTGCTGGGATTACAGGCTTGACCCACTGCGCCCGGCATGTGCCACATTTTCTTAATCCAGTCTGTCACTGATGGACATTTGGGTTGATTCCAAGTCTTTGCTGTTGTGAATAGTGCCGCAATAAACATACGTGTGCATGTGTCTTTATAGCAGCATGATTTATAATCCTTTGGGTATATACCCAGTAATGGGATGGCTGGGTCATATGGTACCTCTAGTTCTAGATCCTTGGGGAATCGCCATACTGTTTTCCATAATGGTTGAACTAGTTTACAATCCCACCAACAGTGTAAAAGTGTTCCTATTTCTCCACATCCTCTCCAGCAACTGTTGTTTTTAATGATTGCCATTCTAACTGGTGTGAGATAGTATCTCATTGTGGTTTTGATTTGCATTTCTCTGATGGCGAGTGATGATGAGCATTTTTTCATGTGTCTGTTGGCTGTATGAATGTCTTCTTTTGAGAAATGTCTGTTTATATTCTTTGCCCACTTTTTGATGGGGTTGTTTTTTCTTGTAAATTTGTTTGAGTTCTTTGTAGTTTCTGGATATTAGCCCTTTGTCAGATGAGTAGATTGCAAAAATTTTCTCCCATTCTATAGGTTGCCTGTTCACTCTGATGGTAGTTTCTTTTGCTGTGCAGAAGCTCTTTAGTTTAATGAGATGCCATTTGTCAATTTTGGCTTTTGTTGCCATTGCTTTTGGTGTTTTAGACATGAAGTCCTTGCCCATGCCTATGTCCTGAATGGTATTACCTAGGTTTTCTTCTAGGGTTTTTATGGTAATAGGTCTAACATTTAAGTCTCTAATCCATCTTGAATTATCTTTGTATAAGGAGTAAGGAAAGGATCCAGTTTCAGCTTTCTACTTATGGCTAACCAATTTTCCCAGCACCATTTATTAAATAGGGAATCCTTTCCCCATTTTTTATTTTTCTCAGGTTTATCAGAGATCAGATGGCTGTAGATGTGTGGTATTATTTCTGAGGACTCTGTTCTGTTCCATTGGTCTATATCTCTGTTTTGGTACCAGTACCATGCTGTTTTGGTTACTGTAGCCTTGTAGTATAGTTTGAAGTCAGGTAGCGTGATGCCTCCAGCTTTGTTCTTTTGACTTAGAATTGTCTTGGAGATTTGGGCTCTTTTTTGGTTCCCTATGAACTTTAAAGCAGTTTTTTCCAATTCTGTGAAGAAACTCATTGGTAGCTTGATAGGGATGGCATTGAATCTATAAATAACCTTGGGCAGTATGGCCATTTTCACAATATTGATTCTTCCTATGCATGAGCATGGTATGTTCTTCCATTTGTTTGTGTCCTCTTTTATTTCACTGAGCAGTGGTTTGTAGATCTCCTTGAAGAGGTCCTTTACATCCCTTGTAAGTTGGATTCCTAGGTATTTGATTCTCTTTGAAGCAATTGTGAATGGAAGTTCATACCTGATTTGGCTCTCTGCTTGTCTGTTACTGGTGTATAAGAATGCTTGTGATTTTGCACATTAATTTTGTATCCTGAGACTTTGCTGAAGTTGCTTCTCAGCTTAAGAAGATTTTGGGCTGAGAAAACGGGGTTTTCTAAATATACAATCATGTCATCTGCATACGGGGACAATTTGACTTCTTCTTTTCCTAACTGAATACCCTTGATTTCTTTCTCTTGCCTGATTGCCCTAGCCAGAACTTCCAACACTATGTTGAATAGGAGTGGTGAGAGAGGGCATCCGTGTCTTGTGCCAGTTTTCAAAGGTAATTTTTCAGTTTTTGCCCATTCAGTATGATATTGTCTGTGGGTTTGCCATAAATAGTTCTTATTATTTTGAGATACGTTCCATCAATACCGAATTTATTGAGCATTTTTAGCATGAAGGGCTGTTGAAGTTTGTCAAAGGCCTTTTCTGCATCTATTGAGATAATCATGTGGTTTTTGTCTTTGGTTCTGTTTATATGCTGGATTACATTTATTGATTTGTGAATTTTGAACCAGCCTTGCATCCCAGGGATGAAGCCCACTTGATCATGGTGGATAAGCTTTTTGATGTGCTGCTGGATCCGGTTTGCCAGTATTTTATTGAAGATTTTTGCATTGATGCTCATCAGGGATATTGGTCTGAAATTCTCTTTTTTTTTGTTGTGTCTCTGCCAGACTTTGGTATCAGGATGATGTTGGCCTCATAAAATGAGTTAGGGAGGATTCCCTCTTTTTCTATTGATTGGATTAGTTTCAGAAGGAATGGTAACAGCTCCTTCTACCTCTGGTAGAATTCAGCTGTGAATCCATCTGGTCCTGGACCTTTTTTGGTTGGTAGGCTATTAATTATTGCCTCAATTCCAGAGCCTGCTATTGGTCTATTCAGGGATTCAGCTTCTTCCTGGTTTAGTCTTGGAAGAGTGTAAGTGTCCAGGAAATTATCCATTTCTTCTAGATTTTCTAGTTTATTTGCATAGAGGTGTTTATAGTATTCTCTCATGGTAGTGTATATTTCTGTGGGGTGAGTGGTGATATCCCCTTTATCATTTTTTATTGCATCTATTTGATTCTTCTCTCTTTTCTTTATTAGTCTTGCAAGCGGTCTATCAATTTTGTTGATCTTTTAAAAAAACTAACTCCTGGATTCATTGATTTTTTGGAGGGGTTTTTGTGTCTCTATCTCCTTCACTTCTGCTCTGATCTTAGTTATTTCTTGCCTTCTGCTAGCTTTTGAATGTGTTTGCTTTTGCTTCTCTAGTTCTTTTAATTGTGATGTTAGGGTGTCAATTTTAAATCTTTCCAGCTTTCTCTTGTGGGCATTTAGTGCTATAAATTTCCCTCTACACACTGCTTTAAATGTGTCTCAGAGATTCTGGTATGTTGTATCTTTGTTCTCATTGATTTCAAAGAACATCTTTATTTCTGCCTTCATTTCATTATGGACCCAGTAGTCATTCAGGAGCAGGTTATTCAGTTTCCATGTAGTTGAGCAGTTTTGATTGAGTTTCTTAGTCCTGAGTTCTAGTTTGATTGCACTGTGGTCTGAGAGACAGTTTGTTATAATTTCTGTTCTTGTACATTTGCTGAGGAGTGCTTTACTTCCAATTATGTGGTCAATTTTGGAATAAGTGTGATGTGCTGAGAAGAATGTATATTCTGTTGATTTGGGGGGCAGAGTTCTGTAGATGTCTATTAGGTCTCCTTGCTGCAGAGATGAGTTCAATTTCTGGATATCCTTGTTAACTTTCTGTCTCATTGATCTGTCTAATGTTGACAGCCGGGTGTTAAAGTCTCCCATTATTATTGTATGGGAGTCTAAGTCTCTTTGTAAGTCTCTAAGGACTTGATTTATGAATCTGGGTGCTCCTGTATTAGGTGCATATATATTTAGGAGAGTTAGCTCTTCCTGTTGAATTGATCCCTTTACCATTATGTAATGGCTTACTTTGTCTCTTATGATCTTTGATGGTTTAAAATCTGTTTTATCAGAGACTAGGATTGCAACCCCTGCTTTTTTTTGTTCTCCATTTGCTTGGTAGATCTTCCTCCATCCCTTTATTTTGAGCCTATGTATGTCTCTGCATGTGAGATGGGTCTCCTGAATACAGCAGACTGATGGATCTTGACTCTTTATCCAGTTTGCCAGTCTGTGTCTTTTAATTGGAGCATTTAGTCCATTTACATTTAAGGTTAATATTGTTATGTGTGAACTTGATCCTGCCATTATGATATTAACTGGTTATTTTGCTCATTAGTTGATGCAGTTTCTTCCTAGCCTCGATGGTCTTTACATTTTGGCATGATTTGCAATGGCTGGTACTGGTTGTTCCTTTCCATGTTTAGGGCTTCCTTCAGGGTCTCTTGTAAGGCAGGCCTGGTGGTGACAAAATCTCTAAGCATTTGCTTAACTGTGAAGGATTTTATTTCTCCTTCACTTATGAAACTTAGTTTGGCTGGATGTGAAATTCTGGGTTTAAAATTCTTTTCCTTAAGAACGTTGAATATTGGCCCCCACTCTCTTCTGGCTTGGAGAGTTTCTGCCGAGAGATTTGCTGTTAGTCTGATGGGCTTCCCTTTGTGGGTAACCTGACCTTTCTCTCTGGCTGCCCTTAAGATTTTTTCCTTCATTTCAACTTTGGTGAATCTGGCAATTATGTGTCTTGGAGTTGCTCTTCTCGAGGAGTATCTTTGTGGCGTTCTCTGTATTTCCTGAATTTGAATGTTGGCCTGCCCTACTAGGTTGGGGAAGTTCTCCCGGATGATATCCTGAAGCGTGTTTTCCAACTTGGTTCCATTTTCGCCCTCTCTCTCAGGCACTCCAATCAGACGTAGATTTGTTCTTTTTACATAATCCCATACTACTTACAGGCTTTGTTCATTTCTTTTTCTTCTTTTTTCTTTAGGTTTCTCTTCTCACTTTATTTCATTCATTTGATCCTCAATCGCTGATACTCTTTCTTCCAGTTGATCTAGTCATTTACTGAAGCTTGTGCATTTGTCACGTATTTCTCGTGTCATGTGTTTCATCTCTGTCAGTTCGTTTATGGCCTTCTCTGAATTAATTATTCTGGTTATCAATTCTTCCACTCTTTTTTCAAGATTTTTAGTTTCTTTGTGCTGGGTACATAATTCTTCCTTCGGCTCTGAGAAGTTTGATGGACTGAAGCCTTTTTCTCTCATCTTGTCAAAGTCATTCTCTGTCCAGCTTTGATCCGTTGCTGGCGATGAGCTGCGTTCCTTTGCAGGAGGAGATGCGCTGTTATTTTTTGAATTTCCAGCTTTTCTGCCCTGCTTTTTCTCCATCTTTGTGGTTTTATCTGTCTCTGGTCTTTGATGATGGTAACATGCTGATGGGGTTTTGGTGTGGGTGTCCTTCCTGTTTGTTAGTTTTCCTTCTGACAGGACCCTCAGCTGTAGGTCTGTTGGAGATTGCTTGAGGTCCACTCCAGAGGCTGTTTGCCTGGGTGTCAGCAGCAGAGGCTGCAGAAGATAGAATACTGCTGAACAGTGAGTGTACCTGTCTGATTCTTGCTTTGGAAGCTTCCTCTCAGGGGTGTACTCCACCGTGTGAGGTGTGGGGTATCGGTCTGCCCCTAGTGGAGGATGTCTCCCAGTCAGGCTACTCAGGGGTCAGAGACCCACTTGAGCAGGCAGTCTGACCATTCTCAGATCTCAACCTCCGTGTTGGGAGATCCACTGGTCTCTTCAAAGCTGTCAGTGTCGCTTGCATGTGCAGAGGTTTCTGCTGCTTTTTTTTTGTTGTTGTTGTTTAGCTGTGCCCTGTACCCAGAGGTGGAGTCTACAGAGACTGGCAGGCCTCCTTGAGCTGCTGTGAGCTCCACCCAGTTTGATCTTCCCAGGGCTTTGTTTACCTACTTAAGCCTCAGCAATGGCAGACGCCCCTCCCCCAGCCTCCTACTGCCTTGCGGTTAGATAGCAGACTGCTGTGCTAGCAATGAGGAAGGCTCCGTGGGTGTGGGACCCTCCCGGCCAGGTGTGGGATATAATCTCCCGGTGTGCCCGTTTGCTTAAAGCACAGTATTGGTGTGGGAGTTACCCGATATTCCACATGTTGTGTGTCTCAGTTCCCCTGGCTAGGAAAAGGGATTCCCTTCCCCCTTGTGCTTCCCAGTATAAGGTGATGCTTTGCCCTGCTTCAGCTCTCGCTGGTTGGGCTGCAACAGCTGACCAGCACCGATTATCTGGCACTCTCCAGTGAGATGAACCCAGTACCTCAGTTGAAAATGCAGAAATCACCTGTCTTCTGTGTCTCTGGTACTGGGAGCTGGAGACTGGAGCTGTTCCTATTCGGCCATCTTCCTCCCCCCCCCCCCCCCGCCGCAGTGTGCAGTCTTATTTCTGCGTTCTTACTGTGTTCCATTGATCTATATGTCTGCTCTTGTAGCAGTACCATGATGCTTTGGTTACCGTAGACTTGTAGTATATTTTGAAGTTGGGTAGCATGATGCCTCCAGCTTTGTTCTTTTAGGTTAGGATTGCCTTGGCTCTTTGGGCTCTTTTTTGGTGTCATACGAATTTAATTTTTTTTTTTTTTTCCTAATTCTGTCTAGAACGTCAATGGTAGTTTAATGGGAGTAGCATTGAATCTATAAATTGCTTTGTGGGCAGTATGGCCATTTTCACAATATGGATTCTTCCTATTCATGAGCATGGAATGTTTTTTTCCATTTGTTTATATCATCTCTGATTTCTTTGAGCAATGGTTTGTAGTTCTCCTTGAAGATGTCCTTCACTTCCCTTGTTAGTTGTCTTTCTAGGTATTTTATTCTTTTTGCGGTAATTGTGAATGAGAGTTCATTCATAATTTGGCTCTTGGCTTTTCTGTTGTTGGTGTATAGCAATGCTAGTGATTTTGCACATTGATTTTGTATCCTGATACATTGCCAAAGTCACCTATCAGCTTAAGAAGCTTTTGGGCTGAGACAATGGGGTTTTCTAGATATAGGATCATTTCATCTGCAAAGATAGTTTGACTTTCTCTATTCTGATTTCAATACCCTTTATTTCTTTCTCTTGCCTGATTGCCATGGTGAAACTTCCAATACTATGTTGAGTAAGAGTGGTGAGAGAGGGTATCTTTGTCTTGTGCTGGTTGTCAAAGGGAATTCTTTCAGCTTTTGCCCATTCAGTATGATACTGGCTGTGGGTTTCTCATATTTGGCTCTTATTATTATGAGGTAAGTTCCTTCCGTACCTGGTTTAGTGAGAGTTTTAACCTGAAGGGATGTTGAATTTTATTGAAGGCCTTTTCTGCATTTATTGAAATAATCATGTGGTTTTTATCTTGAGTTCTGATTATGTGATAAATCATGTTTATTGTTTTGCATATGTTGAACTAACCTCACATTCCAGGGATGAAGCCTATTTGGTCATAGTGGATAAGTTTTTGATGTGCTTCTAGAATTGGTTTGCCAGTATTTTATTGAGGATTTTGCATCAATATCCATCAAGGCTGTTAGACTGAAGTTTTCTGTTTTTGTGTCTTCACCAGGTTTTGGTATCTGCATGATGCTCACCTCATAGATTGAGTTAGGGAGAAGTTCTTCCTTTTCAATTTTTGGAGAATAGTTTCAGAAGAAATAGTACCAGCTCTTCTTTGTACCTCTGGTAGAATTCAGCTGTGAATCCTTCTGGTCCTGGGCTTTTTTTTTTTTTTTTTTTGGCTAATAGCCTAATTATTACTGCCTAAAATTCAGAACTCATTATCGGTCTATTCACGAATTCTGTGTCTTCCTGGTTCAGTCTTGGGTGGGTGTATATGTCCGGGAATCGTCCATTTCTTCTAGACCTTCTAGTTCATGTGCATAGAGATGTTTACAGTATTCTTTTATGGTGGTTTCTATCTCTGTGGGGTCAGCGGTGATATCCCCCTTAGCATTTCTTATTGTATTTATTTGAATCATTTTTTTTTCTTTGTTAGTCTAGCTAGTGTTGTATCTATTTTATTTTACTTTTCAAAAAAGCAACTCCTGGATTCATCAATATTTTGAAGGGCTTTTCATGTCTTTATCTCCTTCATACTAGTATGTACTGCCCTTCTTTGTCTTTTTTTGTTTTTTTTTGGTTTAAAGCCTGTTTTGTCAGAAACTAGGATTGCAACCTCTGCTTTTGTTTCCCATTTGCTTGGTAAATTTTTCTCATCACTTTATTTTCAGCCTACGTGTGTAGTTGCATGTGAGATTGGTCTCTTGAAGATGGCATACCAATGGTTCCTGGTTCTTTATGCAGCTTGCCACTCTGTGTCTTTTAATTGGGGCATTTAGCTTATTTACATTTAAGGTTAGTATTGTTATGTGTGGATTTGATCCTGCCATCATTATACTAGCTGGTTATTTTGCAGACTTGTTTATATGGTTGCTTCATAGTGTCACTGTGTACTTCACTGTGTTTTTGAAGTGGCTGATAACAGTTTTTCCTTTCCATAGCTAGTGTTTCCTTTGAGAGCTCTTGCAAGGCAAGTCTGGTGATAATGAATTCCATCAGCATTTGCTTGTCTGAAAAGGATCTTATTTCTCCTTCACTTATGAAGCTGAGTTTGGCTGGATATGAAATTCTTAGTTTGAAATTCTTTTCTTTAAGAATGTTGAATATTGGTCCCTAATCTCTTCTGGTTTATAGGGTTTCTGCTGAGAGGTCTGCTATTAGTCCGATGGGCTTCCCTTTGTAGGTTACCTGGCCTTTCTCTCTAGTTGCCCTTAACATTCTCCCCTTCATTTCAACTTTGGAGAATCTGATTGTGTGTCTTGCAGATGATCTTCTCATGGAGTATCTTACTGGGGTTCTCTGCATTTCCTAAATTTGAATGTTAGACTATCTTGTTAGGTTGGGGAAGTTCACCTGGATGATATCTTGAAGTGTGTTTTCCAAGTTGGTTCCATTCTCTCTGTCTCTTTCAGGTACTCCAATCAGTTGTAGATTTGGTCTCTTTACATAATCCCATAGTTCTTGGAGGTTTTATTCATTCCTTTTTATTTTTTTCTCTGTTCTTGACTGCTTGTCTTCTTTCAGAAAGATAGTCTTCAAGCTTTGAGATTCTTTCCTCTGCTTGTTCTATTTGCCTAGTCTTCCGTTATTGGAACACTAAGCTTGTAGGAGGTATTTATATCCATTCTACTGCTCAGGGTCATCACAAGGTCTGATTTTTCACATAAAAAATTTGCAACCTCTGCCATAAATGGGTTAATACTTGTGATTGCATTATGAAGTTACTGTAGTGTGTTTTTCAGCTCTGACAGGTTGGTTATGTTCCTCTCCAAACTGGCTATTTCAGTTGTCAGCTCCTGTATTATTTTTTCATGATTCTTAGCTTCTTTACATTGGGTTACAGCATGCTCCTTAGCTCAGGAAAGTTCATTATTACCCACCTTCTGAAGCCTAATTCTGTCATTTCATCCATCTCAGCCTCAGTCCTGCTCTGAGCTTTTGCTGAAGAGGTGTTTGGGTCATTTTGAAGAAAAGGGGCACTCTGGTTTTGAGTTTTTGGCATTTTTGCATTGATTCTTTCTCATCTTTGTGGACTTATCTACCTTCAGTCTTCAAGGCTGCTGATCTTTACATGTTTGTGTGTGTGTGTGTGTGTGTATGTGTGTGTGTTTGTTGTTATTTTCTGTTTGTTTCATTTTTTCTTTAACAGGCCATTCTTCCACGGGGCTGCTGTGGTATGCTGGGGAGCCACTCCAGACTCTAGTTGCCTCATGTTTTCCCCATCCTGGGGAAAGCTGCAAAACAGCAAAGATGGCAGCCTGACCCTTCCTCTGGAGGCTCTGTCCTGGGGGGTTACTGACATATTGCTGGCTCTAATGTGCCTGTAGGAGTTGGCTGGAGAACCCGATTGGGAGGTCCTTCTCCCAGTCAGGAGGAACGGGATCAGAGACCCACTTGAAGAGTCTAGCTGCTTTTTGGTAGAGCAGCTATGCTGTGTTGGGTATCCCTTCAGGCCCCGGTTGGTTTGGGCTCTCCAATGCCCACAAGCCGGACTGGCTGAGAAGCCCAAAAGGCCAAGGTGGTGGCCTGCCCCACCCCTCAGGCACTTCATCCCAGGGAGAAATTAGAGCTCTGGTGGCCCATAGAACATAGGTGGGGTTGGCTGGAGGCCTGTCTTGGAGGACCTGGCTGGGAGGATCCACTTTATGAGGAGGAGTGGATTGAGGTGCTGCTTAAAGAAGCAATCTGGCCATGCTTCGACAAAACAGCTGTGTCATGTTGGGGAACAACATTTGCCCCTGTCAGCTTGGACTCTCCAAAGCTTGCAAGCTGAAAGGGCTGAGTCATCCAACCAACCCAGGTGTAGCCCTCCTTCCTGTAGGCACTTCATCCCAGGGAGAGATCAGAGCTCTGTCCTTAACATGTGTGGGCAGGCAGGCATGGCTGACCTCTTAGGACCCACCCAGTGACTGGATCACGCCCAGCTTAAAGAAGCAGTTTGGCCATGACCTGGCAAAGCCGCTGTGCTGTGCTGCTGGGGGGACCCTTCCTCATCCAGACTGTTTGGGCTCTCCAAAGCCCACAGCCTAGAATGACTGAATTGATCAAACAGCAGAGATGGTGCCTGCCCCTCCCCATGGGGGCTCCATCCAGTTTCAGGCAGGCTCCACCCTGTTGCTGGTGGCTGGTTGGAATTCTAAGCCAGGGGTTTTTATCTTGTGAGTTGCAGTGGAAGTGGGGCCTGCAAAATGATGCTGTCCAGCTCCCTGGATTCTGTCCACCTTCCTAGGAGTATGTGCAGACCTCCCACCTTGCCTGAGTTGCAGACATGTTTGTTGGGGATCCTAGGGCTGGAGTATGTAAAGTTCCTGGGGCTTTGTACTGGCCTGAGCATCTGTTCTACCAAGACTTCATATTTTGTAACCCATGGTTACAAAGATCCGTGGAAGAAGCGTGGATTCCTCCTATGGTCCCACAATTACTTCCCTTGGCTGGGGGTGGGGGTTCCCTTGGCTCCGCATTGCTTCTCTGTGGGCCTTCACCCCACACTGCTTTTCTTTGTTTTCTGTGGGTTGAGTTGTTTCCCTAATCAGTCTCTATGCGAGAACCTGGATATTTCGGTTGAAGGTGCTATATGCATTTATTCCTTTTCATTCCTGTCTGTGAGTGCCACAGACTGCAGCTGTTCTAACTGGCCAACTTGGACCCTGCCCCAGTAGTCTTTTTCTAGAGTACATATTTATATTGCATTTTAAATGAACTTTGTTGTAACAGGCCATATAAAACTCCAGTTTCTGTTCTAACAAGCAATGCCAATTATGCTTATGTGTTTATGCTTGGAGTTTTAATTGTAGCACTATACTGTCTCTCAGGGTAATCATAAGATATGTGGTCTCCATTATTTTCACAGGCAATCATAAGGGATGTAGATTCCATTCTTTTCCCCTTCTCTGGCCCCGTTCTGTCCTGCCCACGGATCATTAATATTTACATTGAGTCTCACACTTCCTAAGGGGGCCATTTCAGCCAGGCTTCTTAATTTATTCTTTCTACTTCTACTTATTCTCCCCTTTTATTCTTATTACTGATATTGCTGGCATATTTTTTTCAGCTATCTTGGGTGCAGATTTCAACAGACAGAATAAGAATATTAAAGGGAACCTCAGAAAATGAGTTAAACATAAAAATATTTGAAGCCTATGAAATGAAGGTTGTACTGATGGATTTCTATGATTCTATGATAATGATAAATATATTTGTGCTAAAACATAGTCAAACATATTTTACATCTTTCGCCTTGAAGTTGCCAAAACCTTTGGGCCATCAGAATTTGATCTGTAGGCACTCTAAAATTCTAAAATAAGAGATGTTTGATCTTCGTGAATTTTCCCTAGTTAAGCCCTTATTAAATTATATCAGGCAGTCTCATTGCCTGATATTTCTCGATGAGTCAGTTTTGGGGGTTAAAACACTGGAGATGAGTGTTACATTTTAAAGATATTATGCATTTATTATTCTCATTTACTTTGACAAAGGTTTATTAGATGTTTACTGTATGACTCTGGTTTTAATTGTTCTCTAGTCTATGTGGCCTGACACTTTTCCAGACTCAACTGGAGAGTAGAACACAGCTCCATTAACTGGGAATTTCTGTAAGAAATTCATCCCATTTAAGCTTATGTTTGCAGAAGTTTAGGCTAAAACTGAAGGCTCTTAAGAGGGTTCACATTTCACAGCATGTGGCATTTATTTTGAGATAGAACCATTAGACAAAGCACTGTTCCATCTTCTTTGCCTACTGGAGGATTTCTTCTCCACCACTCATCCTGCCATACTATACTAGCCTTCCTGATTCCACCCTTAAAGAGAATCACATGCAATTCATCTGTGAATTTCAAAATTCTCATCCTTTTATTTTACAGAAAAATTTTGCACGTATATTTTTTTTCTTTTTTGAGACAAGGTCTCACTCTCCCCCAGGCTGGAGTGCAGCTGTGTGGTCATGGCTCACTGCAGCCTTGACCTTGTGGGCTCAAGTGATTCTCCTGCCTCAGCCTCCTGGGTAGCTGGGGCCATAGGGATGTGCCATCATATCCAGCTTTTTTTTTTTTTTTTTTTTTTTTTTCTGTAGAGATGAGGTTTTTCTATTTTGCCAGGCTGGTCTTGAACTTCTGGGCTCAAGAGATCCTCCCTCCTTGGCCTCTCAAAGTGTTGTGATTACAGGCATGAGCCACTGCTCCTATCCAATAAACATGTTTTAAATATCAGTACGAATTACAGAATTCATCTTCTTTCCCTACTCGAATGGATTTTCCACAAATTTCCTCAGTAAAATGAGTTTTCCCTTTAAGAAATTTCAACTTGTTATAATAAGCCGTTAAAGGAGAATTTTTTCTTATTTTGTATTTGTTCCTTTGCTATGTATCTGTGTATTTATTTACCTCTTCATTCATCTGAAAATCATTTGCCCTATGACCAACTTGTTGTTACCATAGTCTTTGAGATCTTGTAATCTAATCAAACTCTCTCACCCTATGGATGGAAATGAGATGATGTCCAGAGATATTAAACGTTGTTTCTAGGTAATATCACGGCTGAAATATCAGACTTTTTGTCTTTTGTGTCTTAATTTTTCTAGATTTTGGTTGCTATCATTACATATAACTTTGTTGGTTGGATACATCTATTAAAAGAGGGTAATAATGAAGGCAAAGGATTGAAATTTTCTATTTCAACCCATATCCATTTACTGAAGTCCTACCTATCCTTAGTATTTATACCTGAATTTTTACTTGAGTGCTCAACCCAAACCTCCACAGAGCTTTATATCTTTATTTTCAGTTCTCTAAATTTACTTCACTATTCTAAAATCTCTCTTTGTCAGTTAGGGTTCCCAGTCATGAACAAAACTACCAGTTATGCTGCATATTACCAGCAGATAAATGTATTGGAAGAGTGTTATGAAGATCATATGAATGTTAGAGAATCAAGTTCATGCAGGAAACAAGAATTGCTGACTACCCTGCTGTAGGATGGCTGACTTAGGACATGTGACTGGCTCAGTTGCCAGTGGACACTTGTTACCACAGGATACCTTAATCCATGCTGCTAACTAAACTCCACCACAGCAATGAGTATGAACAAACTCTGGCTGACTGAGACTTTATACCACTGTCTTGCGACTCAAATCCTGTGTAGAAGCATCTGCTTTATTGTGATTAGGTGACACATGCTCTAAACCGTGCTGTCCAAGATGGTAGGTACTAAAGGTTTGTGGTTGTTGAGCACTACAGTTGAACTAGGTGGTGAGTGTGAAGTACGCACCAGATTTTGAAGTCTCAGTCAAAAAAAAAAAAAAAAAGTAAAATATCTCAATGTTTTTGTGGAATTGCATATGAAAAGGCAATATTTTGAATGTATTGGATTAATATTTTAACATGTTTAATTATAAAATCATGTTAACATTGCTTTTACTTTTTCACTTTCCTTTTAAAAGTGTGGCTTTTGGCTGGGTACAGTGGTTTATGCCCATAATCTCAGCACTTTGGGAGGTCGATGCAGGTGAATCTCCTGAGGTCAGGAGTTTGAGACCAGCCTGGCCAACATGATGAAACCCCGTCTGTACTAAAAATACAAAAATTAGCTGGGTGTGGTGGCTGGCGCCTGCAATCCCAGCTAATCAGGAAGCTAAGGCAGGAGAATTACTTGAACCCAGGAGGCGGAGCTTGCATTGAGCCTAGATCATGCCACTGCACACCAGTCTGGGCAACGGAGAAAGACTGCATCTCTAAAAAAAAAACAGAGAACAACAGCAAAAAAATGTTGCTTTTAATTTAAAATTACATATGTGTCTCAGATCTGTGGCTTCATTTATATCAGATAGTTAGGGGAGACAATATTAACACTCCTTGGGGGATGTTGTGGGGGATGATACCACATAGGAAGAGGATTCACATTCATTCACAATCAAAATTGGGACCATGAGGGGCCGTGGCAAATGGAGAGATGGCCCTTAATTTGGAAAAGAAAGCCTTGGTCTGGAACTGAATGCAAGACATTTTGGTATTGGGTGAGCATGTACTGCTAGCAAGAGCTGAGGTAAAACCATTTAGCAAAAGAGGGGCAAAAATCCCTACCTGGGCCAAATGAATTCTAAGGGCACAAGCTGTACCTCAGAAGACCTCAATGAAGGCAGCCAAGGGGCCCAAACATACATTTCATAGCACAGGCTGGCAAGCATACAGAGGAAAAAGCACTGACATCATAACACATGTACAACTCTGTCCTTAATCATATAGCCTGAGGCCTACTTGAGGAGAATCTAACTAATTGAACATCACACCAAGAGAGACGAACTTATCAGTAGAAATGATTTAAAGTTGAAAAATATGAGGTATTTTTGATTGGCAGTTAAAGTTACCATATTCACATACTCATACTATAAATGTACACTTCAATCAGGCCCTCCACTCAGCAGTGGGAGTTCATGAAGACTGTTCGATCAATAACAGAAACTAAAGAAGATATGTGGTACATTTGTATCCATATAACATATTAATCTCACAGGATGGTCCATTAAGAAGAAATTTCTATATTCCAATGTTTAGAAACATTGCACATAATTGTCCTCCTTGTGTACAGATTTATGATTCATATTAGCATATTGAAGATTCTGAGATGGCAAACCATACAGAGACCTGTTCAAATGTTTCTCCCTTGTTATACCTTTGTCTGCTAACACCATTTCCCCAAACTTACTTCTGATTATAGCTCTCTCACTGGCCACAGGGGTGGGACTAGGTATCTATATTCCATGATACAAAGACTGGCTTAGTAATGAACCTATGAGCCAAGCTAGATCAAAGTCCTTCAACATATTTTCTACATTGATTTGGTGAGACCCTTTATCTGTGCCGGTTGCAAATGCTAAGATATAAATGTGGAGCTCACTATAGCCATTGCTGTGAACTGTCCAGAAAGAATGTAGTCAACCTAACAGAGAATCAAAGACAAAAATAGCAAATGAGCTAGAGTTGTGAGTCTCTGGTTGATCTCTGTCCTTCCTGGTTGGAGTTTTTGTACTTGCAAACAAAGGGTCCAAACCAACAATAGGCCACTGAAGGTTTTCTTGCTGAGGGTAGGGGGAAGAAACCTATTAACAAGTAAAGGAATACACTTTTGGAAATACTGGTTTAAATTATATACTGTCTAGATTTTAATATTTTTATTATAGAAGCACAAGCTTATGCTTATGTGTTAGAAGCACAGAAATATGATCTCACAGACAAAGTAAGAAATACCCCTCACTAGAGACAGGCATGATGCTATCTGTCATTAAAATGTCATATTAATGGGAAATTCAAATCCAGATATGTTTAAGTCTCCACTTGTGTCTTCCATTACTTCATCATTAATGGATATGGTAAAAATACTTACTAAAAATTACTTCCAGAACATGAAATGGATATTATACTGTTTAAATGGATGGCATATAAGAATAATTTGCTTTAATCATAACATAAACCGTTGCTATGCTGCCATATTCACTATGAACCTTAGAGATGTCTTCATTTAGAGCAGAATAAATTTAGACTAGGCATAAGTGCTTTTTGTGAAAAACTAATTCATAAAACCCAATACATTGAAAATAGAACCAGGTGTGACTTTTAAAAAAGAATTATGCTAGATACATTACCCTGCTGAGTTTCAAAATTTCAAGGAATATCAAGACATATTCAGGCATTAAGAACGTAATAATACTCAAATTATGTTTTTCTTGGTCTTTTATTCTTTAAATTTAAAATGTATTTACAAGAAAACTAAAGACAAAATTTCTGGAGATAATAATATAGAGATAGAGCTAGATATATAATTGACTTTAAAATGTGGCTTAGCATAATTTTTAGAATATTTTTAAGTGTTTAATATGACCATAGATTTTTTTTTTCAATAGTAACCTGTTGTAAGCCAATAAAAATGTAAAATATGAACAACAGGGATTTAAATTCGATTCTTACAGGCATAGTTTCTTTAGTTTCATAGTTTCTAGGGAGTCTGACAAGATTGAATTTAAATGTTAGTCTTACCTATGGAAGGGTTTTATATGACTGCTATGGTTTGAATGTTTGTCCCCTCCAAAATGTATGTGAAAATGTAATCCCCAATGCAACATTAAGAATGGGGCCTTTAGGAGATGAATAAGCTAAGGCCTTTGCCCTCAGGAATAGATTAGAGCCTTATAAAAGGGGTTAAGTGATTGAGTTTGCCTCTTCCATGCCTTCCACCATGTGAAGATGCAGCATTTGTTCCGAGTCTGTGATATTCTGTTGTAGCAGCACAAATGGACTAAGACAGCAACCTTAAGGAAATTAGGAACTTCCGGCCTGGTGCAGTGGCTCACGCCTGTAATACTAGCACTTTGGGAGGCAGAGGTGGGCGGATCATGAGGTCAGGAGACAGAGACTATCCTGGCTAACGCGGTGAACCCGGGATCGTGCCACTGCACTCCAGCCTGGGTGACACAGCGAGACTCCGTCTCAAAAAAAAAAAAAAAAAAAAAAAAAAAGAAGAACTTCCTCATAAACTGATCTGTAAAATGGGTACAAGACTTTTTACGTAAGACTGCCATGCATATTCAATTTTGTTATACATGATACTGCCTAGTGCAAACCAGGCATTCTTTCCTCAACCTTCCCATGTAGATCTAGACATAATGATGGTACATATAGTGCCTTCTCAAAACAGTTTTATTTCTCAAATTCAAAATGTTAATTTTAGTGTAGTGTTTAAATTATCTTCACCATGGTTATAGATTCCAAAACATTTAGGTAATTCTATAAAACCACAAATGGAAAGCAAACAAATTCAGCAAATATTTAATAAGGATCTGTTAGGTTCCAGCTCTAGAATATAAACTGAAGGATTTGTATAAATGAGAAAACCTATGCATTGGGGTTTCATCAGGGTTCCCACATCAGGGAAACTTTTGACTTTCTCCTCAAGCTATCTAACAAAGTAACACAGTCAGTAGACTATGCTCACAACTCCCACCCCAGCTAAGAGGATGCATCCGTGTGCATGTATCTCTTATTTATTATACTTTCCCTGTTTGAATTCCTCCTTCTTTCCTTTCACTCTGTAAGATCTAGATATCTGATATCTGATTTTTTTTTTTTTTTTTTTAAAGACGGAGTCTCGCTCTATCGCCCAGGCTGGAGTGCAGTGGTGTGATCTCGCTTGGCTCACTGCAAGCTCCGCCTCCTGAGTTCACGCCGTTCTCCTGCCTCAGCCTCCCAAGTAGCTGGGACCACAGGCCCGCCACTATGCCCGGCTAATTTTTTGTATTTTTAGTAGATACATGGTTTCACCATGTTAGCCAGGATGGTCTCGATCTCCTAACCTTGTGATCCACCCACCTCAACCTCCCAAAGTGCTGGGATAAGAGGCGTGAGCCACTGCACCTGGCCTAAATATCTGATATCTTATATCAGCTATAAGATACTTTCTTACTGGTGCTTGCATATGTAAAATAAACTTAAAACCTTTAGAAATCTGTTTTCTATCAAAGATTTTCATAAACTTTATTCTCTATAGTGTTATCTTGAGATGGATTCTGAAAGAATAATATAGTAAACTTTATAATTCAAACCTAAAGAAGGACCACTTGGTTCTAGGTAGACTCCACTCTCACCCTAGGAGACCAATGATATTGACTCAATGGGTTGGATGGTACTCAATGGGTTGGATGGTACTCAATGG